>NC_060284.1:26914893-27214893 GCF_021613505.1 Equus quagga | reverse complement strand
TTACACAGCGAGTTAGTGACAGACGGAACTACTACCCGGGCATTCTGGCTTCTGATCCCCTCCATCCCACTGCCCTATCACAATCCTGCTGACCCACTTAACGATCACATGTTAGATAGAGTAGGAGTTCCCTAAGTGTTTAATTGAATTAAAATTAATTACTTCTCTCAGATGAGAACCCAATGTCTAGTTAGTAGAAATTTCCTCTCACTTAGTCTTCCTTACTTTTCTTTCAGCATCAGGTTCTGGACTTCTGTTCCATCTGAGAATGGGGAATTGGTCTGATTTGACGCTTCAGATTCTGCTTCAGTTTCCAGTGGGTGCCACTAAAATCTTAGCTTTTAAATATTATATGATTTTCTGAAAACAGAGGCAACTGAGATTTTTCTAGCCAAATTTGACATTTCCAGAAGCATAGAAGTAGATAAAAATTGTCAATCCAATTTCATCTATACCTATTGCTTAAGAAAGACAAGCTTACCCAAGGACATAAATTAGCTCAGCTTTTCAATACATTCTGTTTCAAGAGTTTGTTATTTAACTGGTGACCAAACTTCCAGCAATTGTTTCTAGATTAATTTTTTTAATCTCGAGGACTCTGTATCTTTCCATTCATTCTTTGCCTACAAAAAGAATATATAATATACCACATTCAGAGAAAAACTATAATAATCCCACAGAGAATACCTTACTTTTATTCAAAACTTTTAGACCACTTTCCAACTTTATGTTATATTCATAAAAAGAGGTATTTTTACCCAATTATATATATGTATGTATCCTGTTCCTCCGATAGGTAGAAAAAAATTTTTAAATTTGTTAATGAAAATGTGTGTTTCTAATGATGGTAATTTCATTAAGGAACTAGAGTTGAGTCATGAGAGCATGACAGAAAAGACAGGTCTGGTAGGAGAGAGTAAGATGAGAAAATAATATCACCTGGAAAAGGAAAATTTAAAAGATAAGGAAAGGAATTAGACAATCTGAAACTAAGGATTTGGATCTGGTACTCAGAATTAAAGGACCAAATAAATATCCTCAAGAGATAATATCTTGCTGGCCAAGAAGCAGAACCAGGTGGAATTATAAAGTGAGATTTGGATATTAAGCTGTATCATCCCATCTGATGATGGGATTTTTTTTTCTGATATTGTGCCAGACACTATGGGAAGTACAGTATAGTCTTACTCTTGACAAATTTGCAGTCCGATGGGGAAAAGTGGAACAGTTAATTTGATAAAGTCTGTATGGTTAGTACTGATAATGAGTACTTAATAGTTCAGAAATGGGGATAACACAGCACTTAATTTCATTTATTTTAATTAATGGTTGTTATAGTCTCCTTGATGCTCAGGGGTAAGATATACTGTGAATTCCTTGATGGCAAAGACTGTGTCTTATTCAGCCTTATATTTCTTAAGAGTCTCTCAGAAGTCCTAACATAGTACTGTGTACACACACATTCAATCAGTTCTCTTGGTGTTCAAACTGTCCTAGATTTGACCAGTGGCAGCTCTTTGAAGCTGGCTTCAGTAGTGTTTGAGCACTTCTGTGTTCTCTGGTGCTAGGTGGCAAGTTATTTTTAATAGTACTTTTTACATCAAATGAGTATAGCTAGATTTTCCAATGTATGAGAGTAAAACAATGTTTGTTAGTACTAATCTGTAAATTGCTTAATAAGTAGTCCCAACAATTACTCTATGACAATTAGATTGGAAGTCATGAGAAACCATTTCAAGGGAAACTGCATATTAAATACCACTTGGGTTATAAGAAATAAAGACAGATAATGGTAAGCATTTTTTATTTTATTTTTGTTTTCTTTTGAGGAAGATTAGCCCTGAGCTAACATCCGCTGCCAATCCTCCTCTTTTTACTGAGGGAGACTGGCCCTGAGCTAACATCCATGCCCATCTTCCTCTAGTTTATACGTGGGACACCTACCACAGCATGGCTCGCCAAGCGGTGCCATGTCCGCACCCGGGATCCAAACCGGCGAACCCCGGGCCGCCAAAGCAGAACGTGCAAACTTAACAGCTGCGCCACCAGGCCAGCCCCTGAGAAGCATTTTTTAAGGGAAATAGAGCTAACTATAAAGCCTACAGTGACAGATTTTATAGTTACTTAGAGCAGTTCTTAAGCGGATTTAATTCAATGAGATTGGAAGAGACTTCTTTCAGCATTCCCGCAAAGAGACTATCTAATAGCATACTCTTTGATCTCAGACATGAGGAAAATGATATAAATGTGTAAAACCATTTCAATAATCTGTATGATGCTGATAAGATTTTAGCCTGACTACAGCAGTAAATATATTTGTTAACATTTAGAGTGATGCTGATGGGAGGTACATGAAGATTTCATTCAACCTGATATGGACAAACAAAATGAACTGCAGTTTTAAAGTCCAGTGAACTTACTCATTTACTCAAAGCTTCTTTCATTTATTCAGAAGCTGATTACTGCTACTCTTCATCTAACTCTTACTTTCTCCTTTCATTATCATGCCAGGACTTCTAAACACGTCCGTAAGATGGAGAAGAGGGGGAAAAATCTGTATCAATGCAATTTACCAGATTCTTAATAGCAGTTCTGGATTTTTGTTTTCTTTTTTTTTTTTTTTAATTTGATAAGTTTGGTTTCTTTAGTTTTGTTTTTGTTCTCCGTCTTACTACAGGTGGTTGAAAAACCAAACTGTCATCTTTAGAACAGTGGACTTAGAGTCGGAAGACCTGGATTCTATGCCTAGTTCTGCCACTGATTAACTGTGTGACCTTAGATGCCAGTTGACTTCATATATTCATGCAACCAGTATAAAATCAACATCTGAACATCTTTCAGCTCCCAGGCATGCCTCAGGCCTTGCCTCAGTTTCTACATGCCAAAACAGTTATGCTAAATGATCTTTAAAGTACTTTTTATCCCAGTCCTGTGCTAGGTGTACAGAAGTCATAGGCCCAGCTGTTAAGGAGTTCAGACTGGTAGGGAGAAGCAGAAGGTATGGGCAGTGCTGTGGTAGAACCATAGGCACCATGGCCTAGAAGCGTGTCAAAAAGTCTTTGGGCATGGGGCTGCCTAAGCTCTGTATTGAAGAAGGAGCAGAAGATAGCCAGGAAAAGGAGAGTAGAAGGGTATTTTAGGCACAGAGGTCATGATATACAAAGGTTTGGAGGAAGTAAAGAGCTCACGATGGAGACCGAGAAGGAGCAGCTATAAAAGTAGGAGGGAAGTCAGTAGAGAGGGGTATCTCTCACACCAGAGGGAGAGAGACTTCCCCTGACCAGTTTGTTCTTAGTATGTGGTTCTGAAAATAACATTTAGAGGGATTGATCTGATGGCTGAAGGTGAAGCTTTCTTAATCAAACAAGAGGAAATCCATAAAATGCAATCTTCTTCCCTGATTATATTTTGAATTATATTCCTCTTAAGGCCTTGGTCCAAATGATTCATTTCAGAGCCAATTTGAATCTTTTCAGTCTAATTACTATTACCCACCACGCTACTCAATACTTCACATTCTTTTTTTAGTGCTATTCATTCTTAAATATAAAAGTCGAGTTGCTTCTACCATGCCAGGACTTTGAAATATAGTAAGTCATTTTAAAAACATTTTCTTTTGCATCAAGTAATTCAATTTTAAAATGCTGGTTTTTTAAAGAAGCAATAAGATAGTATTGACAGTTTTTCAAACTAGGAACATTTGAAAATGTGCTTCACAAAGTTACTGTCAATTAAAGGAGAATTGCTAGGTCTCTCAGATTTACAAAAACTAAAAACTTTACATTGTGGTTGGAAGTGTTTAGTGCAGTAAATCATGTGCTTTCCAGGGACCATATCTCACAGATGCAGTTGGACATAAGATAATCAGATTTGCACTCCCCGCAAGCTGGACAGCTAAAAATGTCGTACCAATAATATGTGTCAAAGACTTAGTGCTACTTTGCTGCCTGTCTGATTTAAGTTGTTGTGGTCATTCTGAGGAACCTCTGATATGATAAGATAGCATTCATGAGGTCATGTGGTTTGCAAGTGCCCAATCTTAACTAAGCAGCCTGTGAGCACCTCAGAATGAGGAACAGAGGGATACTAACCTTGTCTGTTTGAAAGCTTATTTTGTGTTCAGTGACAAAATAGTGTGGGTGTGTGGCTATAAATGTAAATTATGTATTTTTAAAATTACTTTTCCATCAGGAGTTTTAGTTTCTGAAAAAAATGAATACTACAAATGCATTCATCGCCTTTTACTTAATACTTCAGTCTAAAGGATTAAACTTTTAATTGCAAATATTTTCTGCCTGTTTAAAATGAAGCTATAGAAAGTAGCCACTATTTCTTTTTCTGCTGAGGGAAAAACTGGATGTTGAAGATTAACATTGTTGGTGAATTTTTTTTTAGTCAATTAAGTTTTCTACATTTCCTAAATAGAAAATTATTTATTTTCAATCTGGTAATATCTCCATTGGAAACATACCCACAAAAGGGCTATCTGATTTATATATATAAAAAAGCATCTTTATTGAGATGTAATTCACATACAATACAGTTCACCCATTTAAAGTGTACAATTCAATGGTTTTTAGTATATTCACAGAGTTGTGCAACCATTGCTACAAAGCAATTTTAGAATTTTTTTTTTTGAGGAAGATTAGCCCTGAGCTAACTACTGCCAATCCTCCTCTTTTTGCTGAGGAAGACTGGCCCTGAGCTAACATCCATGCCCATCTTCCTCTTCTTTATACATGGGACGCCTACCACAGCATGGGTTTTTGCCAAGTGGTGCCATGTCTGCACCCTGGATCCGAACCCGCGAACTCCGGTCCACCAAGAAGCAGAAAGTGCGAACTTAACCGCTGCACCACCGGGCTTGCCCCTAGAACATTTTTATTACGTTAAAAATTAATCCCATTTTTATTAGCAGACACTCTTTGTTTCCCCCAAGCCCCCTTCCCCCAGCCCTTGGCAACCACTAATGTACTTTCAGTCTTTATAGGTTCTCTCTTCTGGACATTTTATTTAAATAAAATTATACAATATGTGATCATTTGTGACTAGTTTCTTTAACTTAGCATAATGTTAGCATAAAGTTCATCCATGTTGTAGCATGTGTCAGTACCTCATTCCTTTTTATTGCCTAATAATATTCCATTATATGGATATACCACTTTTATTTATCCATGCTTCAGTTGATGGACATTTAGGTTGTTTCCACTTTTTGGCTGTTGTAAAAAATGCTGCTGCAAGCATTCAAGTACAAGTTCCTTTGTTGAGTATATGTTTTCATTTGTCTTGAATTTATACTCAGTAGTGGAATCACTGGGTCATATGATAACTCTATATTTGACCATTTGAGGAACTGCCATACTGTTTTCCAAAGCAGCCGTATGATTGTATGTAAGGTTCCACCAGCTGTGTATAAGGGTTCCAATTTCTCCACATCCTTGTCAAAACTTGTTATTATCTCTCTTTTTCATTATAGCCATCCTGGTAAGTGTGAATGTCATCTCATTTTGGTCTTGATTTGAATTCTCCTGATGGCTAATGATATTGGGCATCTTTCCATATGCTCACTGGCCATTTATATCTTCTTTAGAGAAATATCTACTCAGATCCTTTGCCCATTTCATAATTGGGTTATTTGTCCTTTTATAATTGAGTTGTAAGAATTCTTTATAAATTCTAGATATAAGTTCCTTATCAGATGAATGATTTAAAATTTGGTTAAGTGATTGGATAGACTGATAAAACCTATGATTTAGTTTTAGAGAAGAATAATTTCTCCTCACAGAGTTCAATCCAGATAGAAAAGAAGTACTTCGTTTTCATGAGGATGTTTTGCTAAAGATTTGAATTTTTTCAGTGCTTCAGCTAAAGGTTAAATCAAGTGAAATGTACGCGGTACTTTGATGTAGCTTTAAAAGTTCAGAGTGAAACAAGTGTGAAGTGATTTATTTCCTGTAATTGGTCATAAATTTACATAGAACCTCATATATTCCTAACCTCATCGCCATTGACATTAGAGTACCTTCTAAATAATGTTAATGGTTTCAATTTTATCAAGATGTGTCAGCTGCCAGGAAGAGGACAATGGCAGTTTCATTTTGTTTGTCCCACTATATACTGGATGAATCTAAGTATGCTATAGAAAGACTAAAAGTTCTTTGTAAATGACTTTTATTTTTTCCCTCTTTCTTCTTTCCTGGTAACAAAAGCACAGTATAAGTTTCTTCAATTCCACACTTTTCTTTGCACCTTTTTTCACCTATAAATGTGGGTACACTTTTTTTTTTGCTTATAAAAATGTGTTTTAACTATTGCATTTTATACATTTAACAGAAAATCTATAATTTTTTAACTTCAAGTGTTGCGTCTCCTTTTAAAAAATGATTTACTTAGCTTAAAGCCAAAAACATTTTAAGCATTGTCTACTTTATGTTATTTCAATAAAATTCTTGAATCTTTTAACTTAATTTGACTTTTAAGTACTGTAGGTCTGAATTTTGGCTCTTGTCTATATAACACAGTGGTCAAAAAGTCATGAACTCCAATTGGTCACTTTTATTGGGTTTCTATTCTGATTCACTGGAAATCTTTTGCTTTGTCTACTTATTGCTAGTTTTATTCTTTGTCATTTGTACAGTTTAGTTTTTAAAGAAGCTTATTATTGAGAATAAATTTAGCATATCATTTTCCATTTACATTTATTTTAAATTTTGAAAACTGAAAAAACTATTAAGACTATTATATAAATAATCCAACAAAATTACTGATTAAACTTTGGAGGAAAAACTAATAAAGTCTCTAGAAAGTTAAAAATAAAACACTGTGTGATCATTGGACTTTATGTCCATCTTCCCATGCAAAGTGTAATGTACAGTAATTTAAAGTTTTTAATATTGTACACCACTTACAGGAATGTTACATTTGTCTTTAAAAGCTGTAGCTCTATGTTTTACAAAGATTGATTATACAAACCCAAATGCACAAATAGGAGCTTTGATAATCTGATATGACTCAGTCTTGGAAACTTACTGCAACTGTTTTGCAGTTCACTCAGTGTCACATGACTCACTTCAATGGTTTAAACCCTGTCTAGTAGTGATCAAAGTTCATTTGGTTAGGGGTTTTTTTGGTGTGTGGATGACTTTTTTCCACTTTGTTGTGGATTGATTGTCTTTCAGAATACTCAGTGCAGTCCTTCTTCTTCTTTTGAATCTCAGAAAGTGGTAGTTGCCTGCACAGTTCAACCTCCAATCACGCACACGGGGAAAAATTTTTAGCTTGAAATAATATGCATGGAAGCACTTTTAACTGTAAGGCATCATATAAATATAGGGGTTTATTATTAATTCTATTACCTCTACATTTTAAAATTGAGGAAGAATAACCTGTCGTGTCTCTTTAAAATCAACTGTAAAAATCAACCCTAACTTCTTCAAATTACCGGTATTCTATAATATGCTGGAAGAAAGCAAATACATAGAGAACATGGTGTGTCCTCTGTCCACATATACACTAGCCCAGATGATCAAATTTTCTTAGCACAGATTTCTCTATTATTTATTAAGAAATTATGTTTAAAGACTACAAATCTCTAAAACTGTGACACTTCTCTGTTTTACAAAAGAAACTTCTCTCTTAACCTTTAGTGGTTTATCTAATGAAGTAGATTCACCAAAAAATTTTAAAATGTATCCTTAATGATTATGAAGTCCTCTGGGGCTTCAGAATATTCATCCCTGCAGGTTCTCCCAGCTTTAAAATTTTTATGAAAATTTTTATGTGAAATAGCTGTAACGCTTTTTAATACTCTTCTTTAGTGTTTGAATTTTTACTGTCATGCAGTTAGAAACTCTGCTGTTTCCTGTCAAAACCTACGTTCATCAGACTATGAACATGACAGTTTCCTGTTTTCTTATTAACTATACTGCATTTTGTGCTTTATTCTTTATAAGTTATATAATATCTTAGCTTATCACTTTCCTTTTCTAGTTACTAAATGCTTTCTTAGGTCATTATTGTTAAATATATGCAGAGAAATCCTAAACATCTAATCTCTTTGTTGATAGTAAGAGGTTAAGATTTTGTTAACTTTTTAAGTCGTAATGAGTATATTAGATGTCATAAGTACTATTTAAATAATTTGTACATGTTGCTCTTTTTACTCTGTCTCTTAATGC
The DNA here is from genome assembly GCF_021613505.1 of Equus quagga. NCBI lineage: Eukaryota > Metazoa > Chordata > Mammalia > Perissodactyla > Equidae > Equus > Equus quagga. Next base: position 27,206,716 of record NC_060284.1, on the reverse strand, counting down.
ATAACATGATGAAGCAGTGCACATCAGGTAAGAAAACAGTACGTTATTTGGGTCTTGTATGTTACCACTCCCTCTTGTCTGCTTATTGATATTCTCATTCAACATGTAAAGGGATGGGATGAATAATCAGCACTTCTGGGCTTTTCTCAAGAATCCTGCTGCCTTTTCAGTGTAGTTCATCGACATTTCTTAAGTGCCTACTCTTGTCTAGTCAGAATGCTAAGTTCTAGGATACAAAAATGATTAAGAAACAATCCCCACAATCACGAGCTAACGGAAGAGATAGAATATATGTACAGCAACCAGTCATTCCGTATTTTTCCAAACAGTGCTGATTTTAAATATTTAGGGGGCTGGCCCCATGGCTGAGTGGTTAAGTTCATGCACTCCACTGCAGCAGCCCAGGGTTTCACCGGTTCTGATCCTGGGCGCGGACCTAGCACGGCTCATCAGGCCATGCTGAGGTGGCGTCCCACATAGCACAACTAGAAGGACCTACAACTAGAATACACAAATGTACACTGGGGGGCCTTGGAGAGGAGGGGGAAAAAAAGATTGGCAGGAGATGTTAGCGCAGGGTCCATCTTAAGAAAAAAAAATTATAAAATAAATAAGTAAAGAGATGTTTAATTGCAGTGTTAAATCATAATTTGGAAAAAACATATCTATAGACAATACACTCATATATATGTTTGTATATGTGTCAGTCGGTATAATATTAAAGTATGGAAACATTTATGCCTATTAATTATTCTTATTAATTATTAAAATATAAAATGATAATGGTTTCTAAAAATGCTAATATTTTAAAATATTAATATCAAAATAATACTGGAAAACAAAAAAGAAATACTTTTAAAAGTAAAGCAAGCAGTTTTAATCTTTTTATTTTGTTAGTAGATTATTTGGGGGTTTTGTTCTGAGTGTAACTACTTTATTATCAAAAATAGTCAAGCTACAAATAAATTTGGAAGCATATTTGGAAGGTTTTATTGATGACCTTATTTTTGGAATACACCTAAACAATAATTGAAATCAAGAAACTCAATATGCACACTGGTAAATGTTTGTTTTTAGATTTATACCCTACCTTGTTCCCCAAAGATTTTGAGGCAGTTTGCATGAATACATATAATACAAAAATAACCAAATATTAGGTTAATTAAACCAAATGAAATTACTGATACTTTCTTTGCTGTACTGTACTTTCATTTACAAAAAACAGCAATATCATATGGTTCAATCAGATAGTTAAAAGAATTAGCTCTAAGGCAAAATCAGTAAAATCAGAGTTAATACTAGCATACAAAAGATGCATCCAGTATCAGAGTGGGCCACATATTTGGGAGCCAGAGCAAAGCAGGGAATGTGATATATTGAAGATTTGTGGTGTCTAATAAAAGACAAAACCAAACCAGCTACTCTTTTCCTTTCTTAAATTTGAAATAAATTTCTTTTATGAGTCTACATGTGGGACAGGAAAATGTACAGAACAGGAAAGTGTTAGGCTAACGGCCTAACATCTAAGTAAGGGCAATTTTGTAATGGCCTAAAACAGTGGAGTCCAAATACATAACTTAGTGATCACCTGCTTAGGTCCAAAGGTAAAATTTAGAAATACTCATAGAAGAATGAATGGCAATTGCATGTCTTTCCAGCAATCTTCCCTGGATATTATTTCTTAGGCTTTTATTTAATAGACATTTTTATTTAAGTATAAGATATGTACAGAAAAATGCACAAATCATAAGTGTCTAGCTTGATGAGTTATCACAAATGAACATGCCCATTTACCAACCACGCAGGTCAAGAACTAGAACATTGCCAGCATTTTAGAAGCTTCCTCATCATTCCTGCCACTTAGTACCCACTCTCATCTCCTCACTGTCCTGAATTCTAGCATCACGAATTAGGTCTGCCTGGTTTTTAAGTTTATACTAATGAAATCATACAGAATGAATTAGTTTGTGTTGGCTTTCTTTTGCCCAACACGTGAGATTTATCCCTGTTGTTCGATGTAGCAGTAGTCTGTTCATTCATTTTTGTTACTAGATAGTATCTCCTTGTATGAATATACCATAATTTGTTCATTCATTCTACTGTTTATTTGGGTTATTTCCATTTGGGGTTATTATGAATAAAATTGCTGTGAACACTGTTATAAATGTTTTTTAGTGTATTATCCTTATTTCTATTGTTCATATACTTAGGAATGGGTTTGCTGAGTGGGTATTATTTATTGTTCAAACCAGGACAATTTTGAGAATGAAAATAGGACACTATTAACAATTGTACTGTGACAACAAGCAAAAGCCAGGACTGTCCCAAGCAAATTATAATGTATGGTTATTCTAGGTATAGGGTATGTAGATGTTCAACTTTAGTAAATAGTGCCAAACCAGTTTCAAAAGTGCTTTACCAATTTACGCTTCTACTACCAGTTTACAAGAGTTACTATTCCATGTTTTCACTAACATGATTAGATAGCTTAAAATTCAATGTTATGTTTTCTAATAAGAACCTGGAATGAAGTTATGTGGTATGATCAGTTAAGGGATCATTAATTTGCTTTGACAACCAACCTGGCAGAAGGTAAGGCAGAAACTCTGGCAAAAATTAAGGATCTTATATTACAACACTTTGGAAAGTGGTTTTGCAACATCTACTAGAGCTTAACACGCATATTCTCTGTGACTCAGCAATTACTCTCCTGGGTATATACTCAAGAGAAATGAGTGCTTATATCCATCAAAAAACAATATTTAAGAATATTCATAGCAGCATTATATGTAATTGGCTACAGACACCCCAGATGGCCATTGGCAGTAGAATGGATAAATAAATTATGATATAGTCACATAATGGAATACTACACTGCACTGGAAAAAGTGAAATACTGCTATACATGCCACCCTGCATGAATCTCACAGACATATTGTTGAATAACAGGAGCCAGACACAAATGACTACATCCCATATGATTCTTTAAGTCCAAGAATAGGCAAAACTATTCCATAGTGATAGATATCAGAATAATGGCTACCTTTGAGGGAATGTAGGGTAATCCCTGGGAGAAGAGAGGACACAAGGGGGCCTGCTGGGGTGCTGGAAACATTCTATATCTTGATCTGGGTGATAGTTATATGGGCATATACCCAAGTAAAAATTTATCAACCTGTACACTTAAAATCGGTATACTTTACTGTGTTTTATCTTACTTTTTAAAAACATGAGCCTAAACATTGTCTTGAAAAAGACATACTCTCCAAATTTCCTCAAGCAGTTTTGAGAGTATAGCATTGTGGCCATAGAAAAATACCATAGAACATCTAATTTTTTAAATTTGGTAGACTTTATTTTAGGGAACAGTCTTAGGTTTACAGAAAACTTGAACAGAAAGTGGAGAGATATACCCCTTCAATGCCTTCCCCCACTTTCCCCTGTTGTTAACATCTTGTGTTAGTGTCATACATAAGTTACAACTGATGAGCCAATATTGATATATTATTAACCAAAGTCCATATTTACATTAGGGTTTACTCTTTGTCTTGTACATTCTGTGGGTTTTTACAAATGTATAACAACACGTATCTGCCATTGCAGTATCATACAGAATAATTGCGCTGCCTAACAACCCTGTGCTCCACCTATTTATTCCTGCTCTCCTTTCGAACTTCTGGCAACCACTGGTCTACTTACTGTCTCCATAATTTTGCCTTCTCTAAAATGTCACATAGTTGGAATCATACAGTATGTAGGCTTTTCAGATTGACTTCTTTGACTTTAGCAAACATGCACTTAATATTCTTCCATGTCACTCCCCTAATCCCAACACCCCTAGCAGCCTAATACGAAACTGCTTAGCCGTTCTTCAGACCTCCCATGCTCTCTCTTGCCTTCATACTTTGATCACATGCTTCATCTCTCTATTGGGACTTTTCAGATGTGTGACACCACATGATACTTTCTAACCAGAAAGAATGATTGGTACAGACTTAATCATTCAGAGAGAAACCAGGGCCCTACTCAAATACGTGGAAAGGGCTCCACTCTTTAGAAAGCTTTATTTCATTCGTGTGTGTGTGTGTGTGTGTTTGTGTGTTTGTGTTTTAAAGCTCCTGAGTTTCCCTAGAGATGGTCTTTGAAACCTGTCTAAAACTAGAGTGCAATTACAGTAAAACTTTTCTAGAGCTCTCATGGGAGAGCCTAGATCCGAAAGAAGCAGTAGGCTGACGGTAATGGCACCAATGCCTGATGAGCTAATCATAGGGGATGTTTTTTAAAATTCCGGCAGCAGTACCTAATCGTTTTTAATACATGAAATTCCAAACATAGAAATTTAAAATTTAATTAAAAATATTTAACTTTATACTGCAAAAATCAGCCTAAAATTACTAATCTAGACAAGAAACATCAAGATGTATTAGAAGCATTTTATCAGCATAGCACTGTCATCAGCACCAATTGTGAACTGAGTCGTATCTTACTATAACAAAATGCCTCCTCACGTCCCCTAACAAATGAACACACACACACACACACTCACCCATGTGTGTCTCTCTCATATGACTTTGAGTTGTTGTATTAAGAAGTAGGTTTTCCATCAAGGCCTGTAAGCTTAGGGTAGACATGTGGTCCTTTAAAAGATATAATTCATCCCCTGCATATGAAGCTGATCCTCTGAGTAAAATTTGAGCTTGAAGACTGACATTTGATAGGAGGAAGAGAAGACTCTGACTTTGTTTTATTCACCCGCATGTTCTCTCACTTGGATATCGACTGGGACATTGAGACATCTAAAATTGGATGGTACTCCTCGGTGATGAATCCCATGAAACACTTACCCCCTGGAGCCTAGACTTGAAACTAGATGGTGAGGCTGTTTGTAAACCCCAAAGAATAAGTCATGACTTAAAATATTTACTGGCTTCGTGATTCTTTCCATTTTGATTTGCTTTTTTTCACCTATTTGGTTTTGTGTCCACATTTAGGCCATTGTATTTTTAAAATATGACAGTGACCAGTATGATGATGGCAGTGATAAATAAACAAGAAATCCTTAATCCAAATTTATTTACCCTTATGAAATTTTCTTAACGTGATCCTAACATAGTAAATCCCTAAATATAGTCCATTTAGAGCAATATTTCTCAAAATGTGATATGGATCACCCACTTCAGAATCTCCTAGTGTACTTGTTTAAAACACAGATTCCTGAGCCCCACCTGCTGAATCCACATATCTCAGAGTAGGACCCAGGAACCTGTATATTTTTGAAATAATAATCCCAGGTGGTTCTTATACGTAACATAATTTATTAATTGCTCGTCTAGAGAATTAGAAAGTCAGAAGGATGCTCTTAACATCACTAACATTCTCACAGAAGTAAGGACTCGAGAGTGACTCACTGAGTCAAATAGCCAGTGTGATCATTTCTCTGGTAGTTGTGGCTGTTTTAGGAGATACTGTGTAGAAAATGGCAAATCTGATTAATACCTAAAATAAGTTATTTTTAAATGTTATTGAAACCAGAAGACATTCATTAGAAGGGAACATTTATAGAACAATAAGCTTGTCTTTACTTATTTACATAGTCATGTTTGGGGATAAAATAGTCTGAAGGACAGAATTAGATTATGTATTGTATTTTTCTAAAAGATCTTCTGGTTTAACAGGCCAAAGGTATTTAAAAACCCTTTTTCATTTACTTCCAAATAGTCCAGGGTTGGAGGGATGGGATGTTACATTGAAGCAAAAGTGGCTGTAATTAGATGCTCGTTACAGCTAGGTGATGACAACATAGGAGTGTACTAAATTACTCTCTATATTTTAAAAAATATTCCATAATAAAAAATCTTAAACTTTTTATTTTCCAATTGGCAAAAATGGGGGGGGGGGGGGGGGGAGTGGTGTGAGGTTGTAGGAAAACCCAAACTTTTCAGGCAGTGTTTTGAGAATGTAAATTAACACCACCTTTCTGGAGGACAGCTTAAACATAGAAGTCAAGGTCCTTAAGAACGCTGAAACTTAGCACTGTATTTTGTACTTCTGGCTGTGTGTCTTAAAGAAATAATCAGGCAACTCTGCAGAGCCGTGTGTTCAAAGATGTTCATGGGAGTGCTGTTTATAACAGTGAGGCAGCGGAAGCCTCAATTTCCCAACAAAAGGATTGGTTAAACAGATCATGATACATTCCTAAGTGAGATACCATGCAGCCATCAAAAGATTACGACACTGAGAAGTACGTGTAATATGTTGTTAAGTGAAAAAGCAGGTTATAGAACAATATATTTAGTGGCCAATCCATTTTTGAAAAGTACATCAGGTTAGAAAAATCGTCTTGAAAGATACATTAAAATGTTAATGGGATTATCTCAGGATTGTGTGTTGTGGAATTGCTTTATTTTCTAAATTACCTTAGTTGATATGTTGCTTATGTAGTATGTACATGATAAAACTAGAATTATATCGAAGATAGTTTTTTGACAGTTTTTTATGCCTTCAAGGTCTCTGTGAAAATGCCCACACAAAAAGAAGTACAAGAAATCACTGATAATTTTGTGACAATATTTGTTTATGATTTAGCATCGGTCTTTGATATTGCTCAGTAATTGGACAGGCTGCTTCTAAAACAAAAAGAAAATTGGGAGACTGGCTGTCTCTACAACCTTGACCTGATAGAATTAAATTAAAAATTAGAGTTGGTAACACCACACTCCTGATACTGGGACCTGTAGGGGATAGGACTGAGGGAGCAGGAAGGACTCCCCAGCTTTGACTTCATCCCTTTTTTATTGTTGAATTTTAGATGAAGCATATATTTTCTCTTTTCTGAAGTGTTTTTAATTTTTAAAAACTTTTACAATTATGCACATCATTTGAAGAGTCAGAGACTAATTAAAAGACTTTTGCAAAAAACAGTGTTAGACTCCACTTTTGCTGTTCCTTAGAGGCCACTGTTTTCATCTTGATTTTTCAGTTTTAGGCTCAATCTGTTGGCTTCTTGACATGGAGAAGGATTTCTCTCTTTTTCATTGTCTCCACCCTCACCATGAACACAAACTTTTCATCCCTGCCTCCAATTAATATAATTTTGTTTACATTAGTGTTCAAGATCTGCATCATTAGTTTACGTTTACATCTTTAGGTCTACGAATGCCATTCACGGCAGAACATCAGCATACAGGTGCTTACGCTGCAGCCTCTCAGGCCTCTCCTCTGGATTGGAGACCAAGGATAGGCCGGGGAAGTCTTATTTTTCACAAGTTTCCAAGATGTTCTTATCAAGAAAGTTTGAAAAACAGTGTTTGGGGAGGCAGGTTGTTTGTTTTTCTGGCTCTAGTTTATTTTAAACAGCTTTATTGAGATAAAATTTACATATCATAAAGTTCTTCTATTTTAAGTGTAAAATTCAATGGCTTTTAATGTATTTAAGGACTTGTGCAACCATAACCACAGTCTAATTTTGGAATGTTTTCTATCACCCCAGAAGAAACCTCATGTCCATTTTCAGTCACTCCCTTTCTCCTCCCCTCTCCCCCAGTCCTGGGCAGCCACCCATCTACTTTCTGATCTATAGACTTGCCTGTTCTGGACGTTTCATATAAATGAAATCATGCAATATATTGTCTGTTGAATTTGGCTTCTTTGACTCAGCTTAATGTGTCTGAGATTCATCCATGTGTCAGTACTTCATTTCTTTTTATTGCCAAATAGCATTCAACTGCATGGAAACAGTGTCTTAATGTGATTATTTTACCTGCATGCATTTACTTGAATGATTATCTTAGTTTTTTCATTTTCTTGGTGTGTTCTCTTATGTGTAACTCTCTTCTAGTACCATGTAAATCTCCTGTTATGTGTTAATCTCTCCTGTTCAAACAATTTAGGTATACTATTAATTTTACCTTCTTGAAATCTTTCCTCTGACCTGTTCCAGTCAACTTCAGTGAGGACTGATGTCTCTAGGCCTCCTGCACCGCGTCATCTTGGGAGCTTTTTTTGTCATCCTAGTGTTCTTTTTGCCTCACTTTTGTATTGGACTTCCTTTTTCCTGGATCAAAAAAAAAAAGGATGTCTCTTTCTTTCTTGATATGCTTCATTTTGGTGGAGCATATCACTTACCTTTCTGAAAGAAAAACATTTATGGGAGATAAATTATAAAAAGGTTTTATCTGATTCCAGTTCTCATAGTTGACCCAAAAGAGGTTTTCTTTTTGTTTGTCTTTTTAAGTTTTTGCAGCTTTTAACTCATATTTTAGCCTTATATTTAATCGGTAGTTGGAGTGGGTATAAAAAAATTTTTAAGATAATTATGGTTTTTTAAAATGTAATTTAGAGAGGCTGGCTTGATGGCATAGTGGTTAAGTTCATGTGCTCTGCTTGGGCAGCCAGGCGTTCACATGTTCGGATCCTGTGTGTGGACCTACACACCACTCATCAAGCCATGCTCTGGTGGCATCCCACATACAAAATAGAGGAAGATTGGCACAGATGTTAGCTCAGGGCCAATCTTCCTCACCAAAAAAGAAATGTAGGTTAGAAATTATTTTTTCTCAGAATTCTCAAGGCACTGCTCTCTTGTCTTTACAGTTGAGAAGTCTGATACCATTCTGATTCTTTTGTGTAAAACGTGTTTTTCTTTTCAACCAGATGCTTTATGTTTTCTTTTTCCCATTGTCCTGAGATTTCATTGGGATACATCATGGTCTAGGTCTACTTTTCTCCATTGTCCTAGACGCTTGATAGGCTGTTTCAGTCTCAAAACTCATGCCTTTCAGTTTAGAGACATTCACGTCTGAGACCTCTTTCTTAGAGTATCCCATTCTTTTTACATGAATGCAGTATCTTCAGAGGGAATAAATGATTTTTTTTTAAGCTTTCATCTCCCCAGAGAGTCTGTTTCCTCCTAGTTGCCTTTTTTCTGGCTTCTCTTAGATGCTTTTCTCAGATGTCTGATAAGTTTGACTCTCTGCTTAAACTTTAACACTGGAGAACTTAAAAAGCTGGCAGGAAGTTCTGAATGCCTGGGTAGGGTTCTCTGACTATGACTGTCATTGTAGGGTAATATAGCTGAGCTCCTTCTTTGGAGAATCCCAAGATTCACCAGAGAAGGATTCCTTTACTTAAAATTCTGGAGTGTCCCGGTGGCTCTGTTTGCTTGGTGACGCTCGAAAGTGCTTCCAGGCACGTTCAGTGACTTTAAAACCTATGTCTAATTTCATCTGGAAAAATAATCCTTTTTTTTCTTTTCCATGATATGAGTATAGACTGGCAGTTCACAATTAAAGTTTTTGTTGTTGTTGTTGTTAGTGTAATGAAGATATTCCCATAGTATTTAACCAAAAATTAGAAGCGACAATGGGCCTCAAAAGGGTATGCTAAAGTATGCGCGTGTACTTTTCGAGACAGTCAGTAGCTTTTGTCAGATTCCTGATCCTGTGATTGACCCAAACAAACCATTGCCTAGCGTAGTGGTCCTTACCCTGAGATGTGCAACAAAGTTATTCAGCTTTTTTGAATATTTATATTCCTAGACCCTACCTTTATACCAGGAGACGTTTCAGGAAAAGACATTTAAACAGACTGCGCCTTGTGGAGTTGTGATGGTGGAGTTGGCTGGGAACAGCTTGGTTATACTCCTGAAACATGGGGTCCATTTGAATGTGCTAGACACACAGGCAGGTGTTCACAGGTCAGAAGCACTGTTGTCTTGAATAATTGAGAGTTCTAGTTCAGGTAAATCACCTCCTTTCTCACTCAGCCCCATTCGGTTTGAACAGAGGAGCTACCACAGTGATTCTCAAAATGAGTCTATAAAACTCTCCTGAAATGCTTGTAAAAACATAGATTCTAGGGTTTCGCTCTCAGGATTTTGATTCCTTAGATCTGGGGAGCAGTTCTACATTTTTGGTAGACATCCTTGGTTATCCTAATGCAGATGATCAGTGGACCAGATTTTGAGACATGCTAATGTAAGTTGCTACCAATGATATCCCTGAAAGTTTTTGTGGGGAGGTTAGGTTGAGAAGGTTAATTGTCTGCTTTTTGTTGTAGTTTAAATATACTTGGCTCCTAAAAAATCTAGTAATAAGGATAAGCAGTACAGCTCTTAGATCCAGGCAACCAAGGCTTTGCACTTCAGAGGGCCCAGCTCTGGTCTTCTTCCAGCCGAACCCCTCTTCACAGGAGTCCCAGAGCACATCCCCTCCTGAAGTCCAGCCCCTTCTAGCCCGCATTCTGGAATCAGTCCCCTGGAAGTCCTTGCCCAAATGTCCACATTCGGGGCCTGCACTGGCCTCTTCACTCTGAGAATCTGTACGCAACTCCTAGGTCCAGGAGATAACTCAGGGACAGCTTCAGTTTTACCAGATAGTCCCTTACCTTCACCTTTTTCTTCTTTCCACCAGAGAATTCCTCTATGCCTTCGTTATTCTATGTTAGCAATTCTCAAAGAAGCGTTAACTGCATCTCCTTTGACGTTGAGGGAAGGACCCCTCAACCTGTAGTTGGTTTTATATTGTATTTGAAGTCACTTACTACATCTGATATGAGGCTGCAGCATTTTAATTACAATAAATTTTGTTAGAGCAAAGGAAAGCTACAGCTTTCCAAACAATTGGGAAGTTGTGGTTCTTCTGCCATGCTCCTCCTTTATAACAGCCAGGAAGAAGGAAGACACGTGTTCCATATTATTTCTTCAAAAGGGCCTGGGGAAAAGAGAGAAAGGAAGAGATTAACTGACTTAATTTAACACTTGGAGCTATAAATCATGTGTTGCAATATGGTGATAGGATGTTGCATCAGAACGTGGCAGTTGTAGTAATGCAGTGGGTATCACAACCGTGGGGAGGTGTCTGTGGTGTCTGTGCCCTTGCCCTAAAGATCCAATTCCAGGGTTATGTCTCTTCTCTGCCAAGGAGGAAGGTGTTAAGTTACATTGTACCTCACTATAATTTTGTTCTCTTGGCCTAGGGCACAGGAATTTCTTTATGGTTAAAGGTTTTGCCCAAGGCAGACATCGTGCTACTGAGTCCCAGCATCCTTCTTGTTTCCCATTGTCTCATTCCAACAAGGAAGTGCTAAGGTTTCTTCACTTCTTGGAAGTCTGTAGGAAAAGCTGGGAGGTATTATGGCAAAGCTGTAATGTCTTTACTCTCAGAACCGTTAGTTTTGAAAGTGTATGTAATATTTCCTGAATATTTCACATTGCCTTTATCTCAAGATTTGAAAGATGGTAAGAGACCGGGAATTTGTCCCTGAGAAACAAAATTGAAGGTTGAGAGTAATAAGGGTAGGACACATGGAGTATATTTCAGCAAAATTCTTGATAGTCAAGATAGATTTTGGTAGTTAACTGCTTTTTATTGTTGTCTTGGATTTCTTTTTAACTCTTCTGCTTTTATTGTAGGAGAAAAATCATGGTGTATGGGAGAAATTAAGTGACAATATCAAAATTGTTTTATATTTAAAACAAACTCTTGAGGACAGCATTGATGTCTTAATTATATGGTAGTGGAAGTGGTAGTATCTGTGGTGGAGGGTGGGAATTTGAGGGATTTTAGGCAAAGAAGTGGCAGATGATGAAAAGAAATCACCTTTAATCATGATAAAACTGGTTTTGGAGAATGTGGTTTAGATGTGTGACAACAATGGGTTTTTCAGTACTGAATTCTAGAATTAGTCAGACTTGCCCACCAAGTAGCAGGTAGCATTTGATCTCCACAACCTTTCCCACATGAGGGTCTGGCCCTGTAAAACTCCAGGGTTAGAGAAACAGAATCTGGTTCTTGAAGATAGACTGAGAGGGATAAGAGCTGAGCAACATGTCATTTCTCTCCCCTACTCCTTGGTGAGAGGTCGTTCCTTCTTCCTGGGGAGAAAAGGCAGAAATGTAATACACATCTGGCATTCACCCCATGCAGAAGGAGATATCGTTAGTGGGAAGAAGCATTCCTGCCTTGAGTGGTAGTGGTGTGGTGGTCTTTAGGATGTCATAACAGGATGGAGACTTGCAGCAAATTTTAATGATTTGTAAATCATTTTCATCATTCACAGAATTATGGGGGCATGCTCTCAAGACAGTGAGTGTGATGGTTCAGAGTATGGTCTTTAAATCCATGTCTTCTAGAGATGCACACTGAAATATTTACAGATGAACTGATAGGATGTCTGAGATTTACCTTAAAATAATCCAGAGACCAGACAGGTGTAACGTAACAAGATTTTCCATGATGTGTTAATTGCTGAAATTAGGTGATGAGTACATAGTACATTATATTATCTCTGGTATAATGAAGGTTCAGTTTGAATTTAAACTTTGCTATTAGCCATGTGTCCTCAGCAAGTTACTCTACCTGACTCTCCATTTCCTAATCTCTGAAATGAGGATAATAGGACTGTTGTGATGATTCAATTAAAATAACAAGTTATGTGTCCATTACATAACACACAGGAGTCACTCAAAAATTGGTAGTTACTATTATATCTATAAATGGGAAAAGATCAAGGTGTCTCCTTCTTTAAATATGAAATGTTTGCTTTCTTAGAGTGATGTGTGTGTTTCCCCCAGTTGAGTATATTAACTTGGATTTTGTTTTGACAGCTCAGGTGCCTAAAAGGCCAGAGGGGCTTCTCAGGCCAACCCCCTTTTGATGGAATCCACATCGTCAACCATTTAATAGGAGATGACGAATCATCCCATTCCTCTGATGAAGATTTTATAGATAATCCCTTACGGGAATGTGGCATTGGTTTTCCTTTGCACAGAAAATCTGACCCGATGTCTTTGGACCGCGCTGTGGCAGATGGCAGTGAAAGCGAAACAGAAGACAGTGTGCTGGAGACCAGAGAGAGGGATCGAATGGCTCAAAAGGAGCGGCCCCCAAGAAGAAGAGAGTCATACTCAACCACTGTCTGACCATCACTGTGACTTAGACTGTGGCTTTTTTTAAGGGATCAGTTATCATATGATTAAGGGTTTTTGGAACATATCTGTTTCATATGTACATATATATACATATATTTTATCTTATCTGCCTTTTTATCTTTGCCAAATCTTCACCACTGACTTACCATTGCCATAAAATAGACTGGAGTATGGTTAATGGGGAAAATAAGGTTCTAACAGTATTACTGAATATTAATGTTTCTTGTTTAGAAAATGCAATTATATCTATATGTGGGAACACATTTTAAAGTTTGGAACTATGGAAAATTGAATTTTCTTCAGACAAAACTGCTCTTGTGCAATATTTTATGCTCAGTGAACAAATTGTATATTTATGTTTTCCCATTTGTTTTGAGGGCATCTGTCTACAAACATTTGACCATACATCTGATTTATCTTGTATTTTTGTGTTTGGGGGATTTTTTTTTTCAGTTAAAGTTATACTCATGCGCTGCATAATGACATTTCGGTCAATGACGGACCGCATATACCATGGTGGTCCCATGAGATGAGTACCATATAGCCTAGATGTGTGGTAGGCTATACCATCTAGGTTTGTATAAGTACACTCTATGGTGTTTGCACAACGACAAAATCGCCTGACTACGCATTTCTTAGAACGTATCCCCATCGTTAAACAACGCATGACTGTACTGCTTTATCAGTGGGCCACTGAAAGTTCCCAAACACAAAGCCTTTTTTCTGTGTAATTTTATAAATACAAATTAATGGTTATGTGTCTTGAGAGTTTTAAGGTTTTTTTAATTTCTAATTTTTACGTGCATATGATGCTTCCATGTGTTGCTTACCAGTCAGAGTAGTAGATTAACTACAAATATATTTTTTTGTACATATTTGTAAATCTACATCAGCCAACATTGAACATTATTTTATATGGAGAATGTACATGTTGCAAAATGACTGCCTTCAGCATTCTAACAAGACTTCTATAAATAATAGGTTAAAAGAAAATTGAAAATAAAACCAAACACTAATATTTAATAGCTTTAGTATTTTGCTTAGCATTCAACACTAGCAAATTCATAACTGATGCTTGTTCAAAAACACTATTGGTAAAATCTTTTACTTCATGTATATGTAACTAATAAATTTTTCATGAGATTATAGCACGTATTACTTAGTGCAAATATTTTACTTAATATAATTTAAGCAATGGACTGAAGTCCAAGATACACAACAATTATATCTGCAAACAATCTATAAACAGTATCTTCAGATTCTGTAGTTACTAATCTATAGATAAAGCCATAAGAATTCTTTCCTACCAGTTCTTCCTTTTTTATCATCTAGACTTTTTTTTCTAGAAAACTGAATGCCTGTCATTGATAAATTTTGGAGGAAACACCCAAATTACACTTACACTATGGAAAGATGACAAGAATGTGTTGACTGGATGCTTTCCACTCACGTTTTCATCAGCAGCCTATGGAAAAAAATAGCCTTTGAGGAAAAGAGGAAGGTAGAATTCGGTATATATGGAAGTACAATTTTGCACAGTATGTTACATGCAGAAAAAAAAGTATGTGACAGAATGGCGTAGAAGAAACAAAAACAGTTTTCTGTCTAAAACCAGGAGTTAAGCCTTTTGGTACATCATGGACTAGGCTTTTCCAGCAAGCCTTTTGTAGCTATTTGATTGAGAAGGAAGATTGAAAACATGCCTGCTATGTCTGTAGTACCAGGCTAAATTCTAGTGGTTAAGTAATTTACCTGCGGTCACAAGTTAGTAAATAGAAGAACCAAGATTTTAATCCAGATCTCTCTGACACCAAAGCATTTGAAAAGGTTCAGCCAATGAATTTCTCGATTCCCTGCTTTTCTGACAATTAATATGATTTAAATAAATTTGATTTCAATGTGTTTCCTAATTTTATATATATATATGTATAGATATATGAGTATCAACACTCATAAGCTCTCCCCAGCATATGAGCATAGATACTAGTCAGAATTATCCAACTGGTGCTTTTGGAATTCTCCTTTGGGGTTCCTTACTGGTTGATGCTCAAGTGAAATAAGATGATTCATGGCCATGTGATTGCTTTGACCCCCGAATCAAGAAATCTGAATGATCTAGCCCAGGGAACAGCAACTACAGCCCATGGGCCAATTCCAGCCAGCTCCCAGTTGTTACATGACCCACAAGCTGAGTGGGTTTTACATTTTTAAATAGTTGAGGGAAAAAAATCCAAAGAATAATGTTTTTGTGTCACATGAAAATCATATGAAATTCAAATTTCAGTGTTGAGAAATAAAGTTTTATTGGAGCATAGCCATGCTTATCCATTTACATATTGTCTTCGGCTGCTTTTGTGCTACAGTGGCAGAGTTGAGTAGCCTAAAATATCTGCTATGGTTCTTTGGGGAAAAAGTTTGCTGACCCTTGATTTAGATACTCTAGAATGTAGGTTTACTTCTTCAGTTTGTTTCCGTAGAAGGTCAAACCATTTGCTTTTGCTATCGAGCGGGGGTTTGGAAACCTAAAATTTCCTGGTGGATCTTATACTTAGAACTATTCCAAATGGGAAGTGTACCAGCTATTTTATAGCATGAACTCTTTGATGCCATAGACAAATTTGCACAGATATCTGTACCTTTGGAAGTGGAGTAAGAAAGGAAAGAATTCCAGAAGCCCAGTACTGTTCTTTAAAGCATGCATCATTGACCTTTAGGGTATGCTTCATTGAATCAGTGTTATAATTGACTTTAAAAACATGTTTCTAGAATCATGTTTAAATTCTAAACTTTGAAAGATATTCTTAGAGAATTTCCTGAGTACTGTTTCTTACTAGGAATTCGGTGTTAAAAGAATCATGGTAAGTAAACCTTAATCTGTTGATACTCTTGTAATTTGGACAACGGAAAACTAGAAACAGCAATCTTCTCCTTCAACATGTTTGACTCAAATACTCCTTAGAAGCATTTAAAATCTTCTGGCCTTTAGAATGCAGTAGGATGCTATGCTCTGATTTGACTCCATTTCATTCAAGTTAAGACTTTGAGGCATTGGACAGTGTTCTCTTGATAGATTTTATTTAATCTCTGGTATTTTTGTGTCATTTAAATGTTATTTATTCGAGAGGGCAGAGAGAGTGAATGAAGTAAATTAAAAACTCACAATAAAAAATAAACTTACTCCCTTAGGATATTTACCTGCCTGGTGTCATTGCCATCCTGGGTTGAAATGCTGAGAGTGGAGGCTACAAGTGATCTGAATAAAATGGAAACTGCATTGAGGTGATGAAACAGACCTTTCAGATCAAGATAGTATTTTAACAGCCTTTTAAAAAATAAGTGGTAAATTTTTTCTTCCTGGAAAAAGAAGTCAAAGATGTAACTTTACACAATTTCTACCCTTTTTATTGATATTAGGCATTCAATGTTTGATGACTAATTGAGACATCAAGTCCCAACTAACTGGCCAGCTGTTTTGGAAGGATAAAAACAACTTTTTCTTAGCTCTGTACATGATGCAGCTTGTTACTCTCCAGATAGTGCCTTGGATTGAAAACAAGATCTAGACCTTTTTGAGTATTTTATTTCCAGCATAAGAAATGATTTGGTTCCTCATTCTTCTTTATTGTTTACAGAATACACTATAATTTTCAGATTTAAAGTAAAATAAGTATGTGGATTGTGTTTTGGTAAAGCCCTTTCTTAGCCAGCTTGACTATTGTCTAGTACCAGACGTCGACAGCTAACATTTCATGAAATCAGTGATTTACTTTATTAAAACAATGAGCTTTAGCCTGAAAGTTATTGCTGCTCTATTATTAACAAAATGGTAAGTTTTTTAAAAATTAATTTTAATTCATTCTACTGAAATTAAAATTTCCAGTTAGAAGTGGAGTGGATGATATTTATAATCCAAATTTTTACATCACATCCATTGATCTACCTATCCCTTCTTTTCACTCCAAAGAAGAGATGATAGAATAATACATTAGATATACTATAGAGATGCAAAATTATAATGTATTTCATTTTACTGTTGGAATTTCTTATTGTAACATTGTATGATAACCTAAAATGTTTACTTGTGCCTTTGCTTTAAACAATTAAAGTTTTTCATTTTACAAGAATTTCTGTTTCCTTCAACTATTTAACTTAAAAAGGGAGAGGCATCCAGTCAGAGAAAGACGAACTCTATATGACTCCACTCATAGGTGGAAGTTAGTATATTGATAAGGAGATCTGATCGGTGGTTACCAGGGAAAAGGGGGGGTGGGGGGAGGGCACAGAGGGGGAAGTGGTGTACCCACAACATGACTAACAAAAATGTACAACTGAAATCTCACAAGGTTGTAATCTATCATAGCATTAATAAAAAAATAAAAAAAATAAAAAAAAAAAGGGAGAGGCATCAAAACACTGGTAAGAAATGATTGGCCTAACACCAGGTATTCATTGGTGACGTTGTGCTCTGTGGGTACAGGGACCGTATCCACCTGGTCTACCAGTGTGTAATTAGTGCCAAACAGAGCGCCTGGTACATGATATTTTTCAGCTTAATGAAAAGCCAGATAGCTAGATTTATTTCCTTCAGGAACATGCTAATTTTTTGAAAATATTAATGGCAGTATTTTCATCTTACATTGTATGTTAGGTTATTAAATTAGCAACTAATTCAATAAATATATCCAATTATATAATTTGAATATACATATAGAGGCTCTTATAAAAAGAAAGTTATGCCTCTGCATCTTTATCACAATATCATATAAAAAATAAAAAAAAGAGTGGTTAAGTTCGCGCTCTCCGCTGCGGCGGCCCAGGGTTCAGATCCTGGGCGCAGACATGGCACCGCTCATCAGGCCACAGTGAGGCAGCGTCCCACATCCCACAACTAGAAGGACCTGCAACTAAGATATACAACTATGTACGGGGGAGTTTGGGGAGATAAAAGCAGAAAAAAAAAAAAAAAGATTGGCAACAGTTGTTAGCCCAGGTGCCAATCTAAAAAAAAAAAAAAACACAGTAGTTCACTATGTATTCTGCTTTATTCCCAAAAGGATTTAAGGCACTTTATAAAGATATATGAAATATGACAAGATAGTTATAATCCAGGATTTTACATCTGCGCAGTATTGGCCTTTGAGGCCAAATTGTTGCAGGTGGCCATCCTGTACATTGAAGGATGTTTAGCAGCATCCCTGGCCTCTACCCACTAGCTGCCAGCAGCATCTCCTCCTTTCGTTGTAGCAACCCAAAATGTCTCCAGTCATTGTCATATGTCCCCAGTAGGGTAGACCGAGAGTGAAAATTGCCCCGATTGAGAATCTCTGGTATAAATTTAGAAGTGGGTCAAAAACCAAAGAGCCACTAGGACTAAAACTAAAAATATATACACCTATTGAAATGGAACAGAAATTTGACTGTTTCTAGTAGTCAGTGAGAAGAGTAGAACCTGAATCATAATGAGGTGCCACTTATTAAGATGGCTATTAAAAAAGAAAATAGCAAGTGTTGGTAAGGATATGGAAAAATTAGAACCCTTCTGCATTGCTGCTTGGAATGTAAAACGGTGCAGCCATTGTGGAGAGGTTTTGACAGTTCCTAAAAAATATAAACTTAGAATTACCATTTGATCTAGCAATTTCACTTCTAGATATATATAGACGTGTTGCTTCACAACAGGGATATGTACTGAGAAATGCATCATTAGGTGATTTCGTGGTCGTGCGAACATTGTAGTATATACTTACACAAACCTAGATGGTATAACCAACACACACTAATCTCATGGGACCACTGTCATATAGGTGGTCCATTGTTGACCAAAATGTTACGCGCATGTGACTATCGTCAAAAGAAAGCAGGGACTCAAACAGATATTTGTACACCAATGTTCATATAGCATTATTTGCAATAACCAAAAAGTGGAAACAACAAATGACCATCAACAGATGAATGGGTAAATAAAATGTGGTATATATATATAAAATAGAATATTATTCAACTTATAAAAAGGAATGAAATTCTGATACATCCTACGATATGGATGAACCTTGAAAACTTGCTAAGAGAAATAAGCCAGACACATAGTATGGATCCAGTGGTATGAAGTACCTAGAGTGGCAAATTCATAGACAGAGTAAACATTACCAAGCTATGGGGGCTGGGAAGGCAAGTTATTGTTTAATGGATACAGAGCTTCTGTTTGGGATAATGAAAAAGTTCTGGAAATGGATACTGGTGATGGTTACACAACACTGAATTATTCAATGCCACCGAATTTTACACTTAAAAATGGCTAAAATGGTAAAAAAAAAAAAAAAGCCATGTTAAAATCAGAGTCAGCTTATAAGTATGTTCAAATAAAGATATATAAAAGGAAAAAAACCCTAAAACATGAAGAAATTTACAGTGCCCATGAAATAAAAACAGTTTTTTTAGGTGTAAAATTCTAGCGCTTGACTGGGACTCAAGCTTTGTGGTTTTGAAACCTGGACAAGTCGCAGAACTTTAGGGCCTCCTTGCTGCTCCTTGTGCACCAGACTCCCACCCAGGGCCTGGCCCTTCCTGGCATGGTCTTCTGCCGCGTTCCCACAAGGCTAGCTCCCCACCTTCTCTGGTCTCTGCTCAAGTATCACCTGCACAGGCAGCCTTTTCTGACCCTTTTTGAAAGCCCCTTCCCAGCTTTATTTTTCTCCATAGCATTGATGACTGTCTGAAGTTCTACACACTTTATATCTTCATTTGTTTTTGTCTGTCTACCCACACTAGAATGCAAGCTTTATGATTTTTGTCTCTGTCTCCAGTGTTCAGAACAGTGCCTTGGCTCACAATAAATATTTGTTGAGTGAGTGAATGAATAGTTGAATAAATCGCTGTACCTCAGTTTCTTCACTGTTAAAACGAGATAAACAACATTTGTGAAATACAAATGTCAGTGGAAAACGCAGAATCCCAAAGCAGGCAGCCCAGCTCCAGAGTCGCTGATTGCTGAATGACTGCTTTGCCCAAGGGTCGACCAGGCGCTGCTGAGGAGGCAAAGGTGAAACAGACCAACTCCTGTCCTCACACGTGGAATGAGAGGTACAAGGGTACAGGCAACGCCATGGGAATTCAGAGATTACGTCCAGCTTGGGGGACAGGCCTCCTTGTGCCCCCTCCCCACTCCCTGTCCATGCAGAAGCCCTTCTCCACCCAGGGCAGAGCCCACAATCCCTGTCACAACTGTTTTCTGTGCCCCATTGTCCCCCACCTAATGACCTGCTCTTACCCAGGTGCTAATATCTCCTGATTTGAGTGCGTGGCTACATCTCTCCTGCACTCGAGGTTTTTCCAAGGCTGTCTAGAAATAAAGCATCTTAGACCTGTGTGTGGGATTTCAGGCCCAGAGAACCTTTTTATATCCTCCTGAATTGACTCTTAGAAGGTAGCTGCTACTGTACGATCAATCCGCTGCTGTGTCCTCACCCCCTTGTCACTCAGGGCAGGCCATTTTTTCAGAGACTGCAAAGAATCTTCTCTGAGGCTGTCCTCAGTAACAGGAGAGAGCAGGGCCAGGTGGAAAGAAACTAGTTGACTTTAAAGATGTTGTTTCTCTGATTTTTTTTTTTAAAGGAAATGCATACTGTACACATGAGAGACTCCAGGGCTGAAAGATGCTGTGGCAGTTGAGATGCACCTGGGAGCTCCTAACTGTTCCCTGCCTCCGCTTCAGGGGGCGGGACAGGCAGCCATTGCACACAGCCCTCCACAGCAGAACAGACCAGAGCAGCCAGTCAAGTCACCGCACCTCAAACTTTGTCTCCTCCCCCAACACGAGTTCTTCTTCCTCTCCAGGCAGAGGCTTTCCTGGTCTGTGGTGTCATTTCTGCCCTTCCCACCCCAGGACTAGGGCTAGGCCCCTCTTTGAAGTTTGCTGGACTTCTTCCTTCAAGGCACAATTGTGTGTGAACCTGTGTAGCCCCGACCAGGCTGACTCTTCCCCGTGAGTAGAAGAGATGACATCTACTCCCCAAGTGCCCTGCCTTGTCACTTCTGTTTTGTATGCTTCAAGGTCCGGGTTCTGCCCTTGTGCCCTTCACCGGATTGGGGCATCCACCCTCCATTTACAAAGAGACAGTTGTAAACCTTTGGTGCACCGATAACGTTCATCTCTGCAGCCTGCTTTCTACCAGATCAGCTTCTGGTCAGGCTTAGGCTGCTCAGCCTAGAGAAGTCTCCAAGCCACATGCCTCTCCCCCACCTCCTCAGCCGGCTGGGCTGCTGCCAGATCTGCAGAAGCAAACTGCCAGGTGAGGAGGTGGAAAACCAAACAGTGGAGAGTCGTGATGTTAAGCGCAAACTGAGAAATATAAAGAAAAATGTCCTGCGCTCCCCCCTCCCCCACCCACAGTTAACTCTTAGTTCAACGACGAAGGCCAGGCCAGCCCTGCCCTTTTCTGGCAAACTGCTTTCCAGTTGCGCTCTTCGGAGGGAGGCTCCTGGCAGGCAGCTCCCGGGCCAGTGCTGGGATTTGAGTAATCACAGGCCCAAGTGGGGTGTGTGGGAAGGTGTGTTGTTTGGTCTGGCTCATGGCCCTTGACACTGTAGCTATTTTAAGCAGATCCCACAGCCTTTCATTTGCTTCACTAATTTCTCTAAAATAGAATTGTTTATTTGTGGGTCAAAATTGGAGAAGCTGCTTGTTCATCACCAAACTGCTCTTCGGTGAGACTGGAGGCAGCGCGTGTACCAGGGCCCAAAGGGGCTTGGCACACACGGAGTGCTCAATCCATGCAAGCCGAAGGAGGGCCCGTGCACTGCACCTCCAAATCCCCAGAGCCAGCACAGGCCTCTCAGGAGACAGTCATCGGTCTGAACGTTCCTTCTCCTGCCCTGACTGCTCATCTGCACTCAAGTTCTGTACTTCTGCTGTCTACATGGTATCCCCACACAAATGTATTGTTTGAGGTGATGGCCCGACAGTCTCTAATTCCTAATTTCTGCCAGTGGTGGTAATTATACTAGTTGTTGTTATTATTATCACATACCCTAAAATCTCAGTGGCTTACAACATCATTTCCCACCCACTACATGTCCATCAAAGGGTGGCTGCTGCTCTGCTCTACACTCTTTTTACTCTGGGACCCGGGCTGATGAAGCTACTTGTATTTTGAACACTGACGATTGTTATGGCAGAGAGAAAGGCGATATGGTGATGACATGCTGGCTCCTAACGCTTCTGCCAGGAAGTGATATCACTTCCAGCCACATTTCATTGGCTAAGGCAAGTCACCTGACTAAGACTCTTCCAAGGACAGGCAGTGAATATTTGGATATGTGGTACTTACTTTGTGCCAACAACCATTCTAAGTACATTTTTTAAATACCACCTTTATTATTATATAATTCACATGCCATAAAATTCAGGCTTTAAAGTATGCAATTACATAATTTTTAGTATAGGCACAGAGTTGTGCAACCATCACCAGTAGTGAAAATGGTTCACATCAATTTCAGAATATTTTCATCACCCCCCCCAAACAAGCCCCATCCCCCTTAGCAGTCACTCTCTATTCTCTCCTCCCCCCAGTCCCTGGCAACTACTAATCTACTTTCCGTTTCTATGGATTTGCCTATTCAGGACATTTCACATAAATGGAATTATACAATACGTGACCTTTTGTGTGTGTCTCACCTAGCATAATGTTTTTGAGGCTCATTCATGTTGCAGCATGCATTAGTACTTCATTCCTTTTTTTTTTTCCTGAATAATATTCCATTGCATGGGTATCCCACATTTTGTCCATCCATTATCAGTTGATAAACATTCAGGTTGTTACTAGTTCTTTGCTATCATGAATGATGCTGCTTGAACATTCGTGTTCACGTTTCTGTGTGGACATAGGTTTTCAGTTCTTTTGGGTATATACTTAAGAGTGGAATTTCTGGGTCATGTAGTAACTCTATGTTTAACATTTTGAAGAACTATCAAACTGTTTTAAGTGTCTGCAGTATTTTACATTCCAACCATTGATGTATGAGGGTTCTAATTTCTCCACATCCTTGCCGTCACTTGTTATTCCACCCCAACTTTTTAAAATAGCCCTCCTAGTGGGTTTGAAGTGGTATCTCATTGTGGTTTTGATTTGCAGTTTTCTAATAACTAATGATGCTGAGCATCTTTTCATGTGCTTATTGACCCTTTGCGTATCTTCTTTGGATAAATGTCTATTTAAACCCTTTATCCATTTTTTATTTGGGTTGTTTGTGTTTTTTTATTGTTGAATTGTAAGAATTCTTTATGTATTTTGCATACAAGTCCCTTATCAGATATATGATTTGCAAATATTTTCTCCTACTCTGTGAGCTATCTTTTCACGTCTTTAATGGTATCCTTTGAAGCACAAAAGTGTTTAATTTTGATGAAGTCCATTTCGTCTATTTCTTTGTTGCTGATGCTTTTGCTGTCATATCTAAGAAAGCATTACCTAATTCTCGGTCACTATGTTTTCTTCTAGGAGTTTCATAGTTTTAGCTCTTACATTTAGGTTGATGATCCATTTCGTATATGGTATGAGGTAGGAGTGAAGTACTTTTTTTAATATAAATCTTTTATTTTGGAATAATTTTAGATTTACAGAAAAGTTGCAAAAATAGTACAGAGAGTTCTCAAATACCATTTACCCAGCTTCCTCTAATGTCTACCATGACTATAGTACATTTGTCAAAATAAGAAATTATTAATGGTATGATAGTTTTAACTAAATTATAGACTTTATTCAGTTCCTACCAGTTTTTCCACCAATGTCCTTTTTTTCTATTCCAACATCTATTCCAGGATACCTCATTACATTTAGCTAAGTACTTTTTATAGATTAAGTCACTTAATCCTCACAACGATATAATTACCTTCACTTTACAGATGAGGAAATTAATGCATAAAGAGCTTAAGTAACTTGCCCAAGGTTATATAGCTAGTAAGTGATGGAATTTTTCTCATCTTTATTATCAGTCTCAAATTCTAGGTAATTACACCACATTCTCCAGTTGCCTCCCAAGGAAAGTGCATGGGAGTTAAATGTTGTGAGATGTTGCTAGACTGAAAATGATTTTGTTCTATGTGCTTGACAGGGCAGGATGGCAGAGACTGCTTAGTATCCCCCGATATCTTTGGGTTCTGAAATTTCACAATGATGTCCCTTGATATGGGGGCTTTTTTTCATTTATTGTGTTGGGCCCTTACTGGATCCTTTCAGTGGGGAGACTTACGTCCTTCACATTGGAAATATTTTCTTATTTCTATGATAATTTCCTTTCCCATTCTATTAGTGAGATGCTGGTGCTCCTGGATGCTCCTCTAACTTTTCCCATCTTTTCTCTCTTGTTTTCCTTAGTTAGTTAGCTAGTTTATTTTTCAGAATTGGGAATATATGTACGCATTGTTATGTGACCTGATTTTTTAAACTTACCTTTTTCTACATATTTTTATGGGTGTACATCATATGAACATTCTTTAATTTATTTAACCAATGTTCTGCTGTGGTGCATGTATTTCCTATTGTTGCCATGAACCTGCTTGAAGTAAGTTTCCTTATGATATATTACTAAAAGTGGACTTCCTAGATCAGAGGGTATGTATATTTTAGGTACTTTTTTCTGATACATATTGCCAATTTACCCTCCACAAATTAACATTCCCATTAGTAACATGAAAGAATGTTCATTTTCCTTATGGAACATACTTTTGGAAACAAGCTCATTTAAACTGAAAACATATATTTATTATAAATGGAAACTTGTGGTATTAAACACATTTGGGGGAAATTTCCCTCTCTAGTCTGAGAGATAGTCAGCCCTAGTGGTCTAGTGGTTAAGATTTGGTGCTCTCACAGCACCACAGCAGGGTTTGTTTCCCAGTCAGGGAACCACAGCACCCATCTGTTGGTTCTCATAATGTGGCAGCTGAGTGTTCCTATGAAGCTGAAAGCTATACCACCAATATTTCAAATACCAGCAGGGTCACTCATGGTAGACCGATTTCAGCAGAGCTTCCTGACTAGACAGACTAGAAAGAAAGACCATGACCACCCACTTCCAAAGAAATTGGCCATGAAAACCCTATGAATAGCAGCAGACCATTGTCTGACCTAGTGCCAGAAGGTGAGAGGATGGCGAAAAAAAGACCAGGCAGGGTTTCACTCTGCTGTACACAGGGTCGCTAGGAGTCGGAATAGACTTGACGGCCCTAACAACAACAAAATCTGAGAGACAGCTTCACAGATTGTAGTTACAACATATATGATTGCTATTATGCTTCTAACCATCCTTAGAATGAATGCTCTGGATTACATATAGAGTTATCTTTTCTCTGTCTTAACTAAGAGCACCCCTGTCTTAGCGCCATAATACTTAAGAATTAGATTAGGGCCATCAGAGCACTGAGAAGAGTGAGGTGGCTGAGAGCTTTCAGACACCTGGTGATTCACCATTAGCTGAATTTAAAATGAACTTCTTTGGATGTAGAAAACTCATAACCAGTTTTCACTGAACATGAAGGTATCGCCTTCCTAGTATATGTTTGTCAAGGACTGCTGGGTAGCCAAGAAAACCTTAGCAGGATTAATGATGAAGAAACAAAATCTGGAATGGCCACCTAACCCTTATAAAATTAAAGATGTATAACTTTATTATGAAATTAAAGATCTATACCTTGTCTTTGCCTCAAAAGTTGTTGCTAAAAAAGGTCCTTATTCTTTATAGAGACATCCTGAAATACTTACAGAAGAAATGATATGATATTTGAGACTTACTTCAAAATAGTCAGGTGGAGGAGGGGAGTAGTGGGTGGGGAGATAAAGGAAACAAGTTTAGCCATAGATTGACTGTTGAAGCTGGGTGATGGGTACATAGGGGACGTTTTACTATTCTATCTATATATGTTTGATATTTTCCAGGAAAACAAAACAAAACAAAAACAATAAAACCTCATTTGCTTTGAACTTGTGGAAGAAACTGAGTCAGGCCATTAGATCTGGCAGTTTGAACACCGTCTCCAAGGTAAGATGATGGAGTGGCATCCCAGATGTGAGTTGACTCACTTGACTTAACTCTACAAACCATGGTCGGTGGCCTAGATTTTCATAGCTCCCAAGCCAATTTCTAACCAGAGCTCAGCAATGGTCTCCCACTTTCAGCGACTGATTAAAAACTACAAATTCAATAAAGTACCTGGGATGCTGGAAATAGTCTAGCTCTTGAGTCAGGTGTATAGCTATGTAAAAATTAACCAAGCTGTACTCAAGATTTATGCACTTTCACGGTATGTAAATTATACATCAATAAAAGTTTATAAAAGAGAATAAAGCACCCAAAACTTTATTTCTAGAGCTGTTTAAGAATTGCTGTGGATTACAAGCTCTGATCCTTATTAACAAGAGGTACTGCTGACTTGTTCTCTCTATAGGCATGATCAGGCCTGGCGGAAGTGCGGCATTCACCTCATCTTTAAAAAAGCCAACCTGAATAAAGGACCATCTAGTGTGTTTGCTTATTATGGGGGGCAGTAGAACCAAAGAGGTAAGAGTCTGGGCTTTAATGCCAAATCCACTTAGGTTTGGATCCCATTAAGTAACTGTGTGATTTGGGGCAAAGTTACCTCTCTAAGCCTCAGTTTCCTCACACATAAAATAGGAATAATAATAATAACACTGCCTCCCTCATAGGGTTATAGAATTCAATGAGATAATATGGGAAAAGAACTTGGCACAATCTCATAGTCCACAAGCAATAAAAATTAGTTATTAGCTTGATTGACAAATTTCAAGCCGGGGTTTTTTTCAGGCTAATATTGTACATAAGGAATAGGCAGACTTTTGACATGGCTTGTCCATTAAAAGCCAACATTACACTTTTTATTGCTTTGAGCTTTCTCAGCCTTTAGGTCTATTGACAGGAATTGGTTGTGGGGCCAACTGCGCAAGTTCAACACAGATACACTCTATCCGCTGCCCTCTATTAATGCTTATATTAACCTTAAAGAACCTGAGCAATAAAACAGTTTCTGTAGATGAGCAAGACAACTCCTTTCTCTTGTTAAAAAAAAAAAAAAAAAAAAAGGAAGCCAAAAAGGCAAGCACTACAGTATTCCAAATGCATGTCAGATGATTCTTATTATCTAAAACTCAGAGCTCCTGATAAAACCCTCCTGGCTAATCACTGCCAGAAAGGTTGGATATTTGCAAAATAAATTTACATTTGGTAAGTATCTGGTAGGTATTTCCTATCTTCTAACTGTTTATAATATTATAACACTGTTATATAGGTTACTTTGTTTAATTACCTCCATGTACATCACAAATGCTTTATCCTGGAGGGTATGGCAGGAGGTAGCACTACTCAAAGTTATGACTTCTGGGAGTGCTTAATTAAGATTTTATTTTGGGGCTAATATTAAAAAAATTTATATTAAGGTTATTTTGGTGTTGAATCTAGTTGGAATTGTTTGGATGATCATTGTACTAGTCTTTAAATTTTTCTGTGTTGAAAATATAAAGTTGGGAAAATATTATTTTGGTCATGGTCTATGGATGTGACCTTTTAGGATCTTGTTTGTGTGCTACGCAGACTCAAAACAATTTCCTCAGGAAAAGCTTACACCTGACTTCGGTTTTCCCATGTAGGTGAGAAAAGCTTTTTATACAACCAGCTGTCCTCAGGGACCTCAGCTTTCTTAACAGGTCAAATTCTACCCTTGAATTGTCTATTAAGGCAGAGGGTCTGAATTTAGACAACTTAGAATAACTGCATTCCAGGATTTAGCTAGGAGTATAATCTCATCTTGTCATCCAATATTTATTAAAAACTCAGTAGGGAGAAGCAATTTTCAGGGAGGATTATCTGAAGCATACACCAGCTTATGCACTTTTTCAGACAGTCTAGTCTAAAACACATCCATGGATTAAACCAGATCAATAGACAGCTGGTACCTTGCTAGACAGTGCCGTAGTTTCCCAAAGTAGAATTTTTACCAAACTGTACTTTTGTATGATGTCAACAACATATATTGAGTGTTGTGAGAAACAGCAGCTTTTGCTGCATCTATTTTAAGGATTCATGAGAATATTGTTCATTTCTATCACATAATAACCACTTTTTAGGATCCCAGAGAGAAATATATCTGATCTTGGTATCAAGAAAAGTTAATAGTAATAGTTAATCTCAACTTTGTGATAAGAAAGAAAGAGAGGGGGAGGAAGGGAGGGAGCGAA
Source organism: Equus quagga (assembly GCF_021613505.1). Classification (NCBI taxonomy): domain Eukaryota; kingdom Metazoa; phylum Chordata; class Mammalia; order Perissodactyla; family Equidae; genus Equus; species Equus quagga. The sequence continues at coordinate 27,178,543 of NC_060284.1, read as the reverse complement.
GGAAGGAAGGAAAGAAGGAAGGAACAGAAAGAAAGAAAACATTTCCACCTACCCTTTCTGACTCCTTCCTCAGAGAATCCTAAGCAAAAACATTAAGAAGTTTTCATTAGGTGCATGATGGAATATGCCAGAATAATATGCCTTTCCACAATCCAAATTGCAAAATGCTTCCCAAACCAGAAGCAAAAATGTTTTTGTGCAAAAAGCAGATCAAATTCTTCTGAAACAGGTAGAATATTCTGATGTTCCAAAATCCTCATCCCACACTCATGTTGCATGAGTTTCAGATCTGTAGCAGAAACTGTGCAGTGTGCTGACTGGTTGTATTAGGGTTCTCCAGAGAAACAGAACCAATAGGATACATGTATACATATATAAGAGGAGATTTCTTACAGGAATTGGTTCACACTGTTGTGGAGGTACGATTTGCAAGCTGTAGAACTAGGAAACCAATAGTATAATTCAGTCTGTGTCTGAAAGCCTGAGAACCAGAGTAGCTGATGGCGTAACTCCAGTCCAAGACTGGAGGTCTGAAAACTGCAGGCAGAGGGATGATGGTGGGGAGGTGGCGCTGGTGTAGGTCATGGATGCCGAAGTCCTGGAACCAGGAACCCCAATGTCCAAGGGCAGGAGCAGATCAAGATGAAAGAGAAGATGGATGTCCCAAATCAAGACTTGAGAGAGGGAGAGAGACCCTACCCTCACAGACACACTCAGAAATAATGTTTTACCAGCTATCTGGGCATCCCTTAGCCCAGTCAAGTAGACACATAAAATTAACCATCACACTGCTCAAAAGAAAAGTCTCTGTACACCAGGGCAGGTGGCATCTCAGAGTAAGAGGGAAATATTCTTCATTCATTAATTTTTTTCTTTTACTCACCTTCCCTGCCATATTCATTTTTTGGTGGGTGAAAGAAGAACAGAGATCCTCCCCCCATATCCATCTCTGTACCCCACATATGGCATGGTGCATGACACTCAACCAATGTTTAATAAGTATTTGTTGAATTAAATTGAATTGTGCATCTGAGTCCATGAACCCCATCCCTCCAGCACTGGGCCTTTCCATCCTTCAGGCCTCAATGGCTGCTTTTAAGCTCAGCCTCCACGCTGGTCACCCTGGTTACATCCTGAGGCAGAGGTCATTCCGGTGCTATTCTTTGTGTTTCCTTGTTGCCACCAGGATGTTCTCTCTTTCAGTAGTGAACAAAGAGACTGTGAGATACACAAGCAAACCCTGATTTGTACAGAAGCCCTGCTCATTCTCTCAACAGACAGGGATTGGGGGTTAAGTGTGGGATGTGTGTGTGTGTGCTGTGTAAGAGTGTTTTAATTAAAGCTCAAATGAAAGCTCATGGTGGCTCCTACTGCTGAATTGGCCCTTACCTGACAACAGGAATAGTTAAGAATATTTTAGGAAGAGGCAATGATCCTCTGGCACTCCTCTATCAGCTTCAGCCCCGATGAACTACTCAATTTGATGAGGACACAGACAGTGACAATTGGAGGTGATCTTGGAAAGCCCAGAACCCAAGGCCTCCTGTGGGAGATGAGGCCTGTGAGCCAGCGAACGGAGCTTGAGTCTCAGGTTGTCCGTCTGACTGCGGATGTCAGAAATCCATATTAAAATGCTTCCCAGCAAGTCCCGGGCACTGTGTGGAGTATGCCAGCTACTGCTCCCACACTGAGGCCCTGAGGCCTACCTCCTGGAGGCCACCCAGGGTCTGCAGCCAGGGTGGCCTGGGTTTGAATCTGGGCTCTGTCTTCTCTGGCTATGTGATCTGGGGAAGGCAAAGCTTTCCAAGTCTATTTCCACAGCATGTTTATTGGGATGGTTAGAGATAATGTGCAAAAAGGCCTCCAATAGTGCCTGGCATACAGTAATAATAACTATATTAAATGACTTAGTAAATCTCTACTCTATGCTTCACATCTATTAACTTGTTGCATCTGTGCAGTGCAACAGCCTATGACGTTGATGCTATTATTGTGATCATGTTTAAAGATAGAAAACCTGAAGTACAGAGAGGTTAAAGAACTTGGCTAAGGATAATAAATGACAGAGCCAGAATTTCCAGACTAGGGAAATCTGGTTCAGAGTCCATGCCTTTAATTACTATATTCTGCTGCCCCAGAGTTACTGTGTTATTTATAATTTTTCTTGGCAGAAGTGTAATTATTACACTCATTTGGGAAAATAATTTGTCAATATGTGTTCATAAACTTTAAAAAGTTCTTACCCTTTGATGCAGTAATTCCACTTCTGGCAATCAATCCTAAAGAAAGAAATATACATACATAAAAACCCAAATGCAGTTTTAAAGAAAATGACAGCATCATTTATGGTAGGGAAAAAGAGAATCCAGCTGTTCGGTAAAAGGTGAATGAAAGATCATAAGATAGCATCTAAATGGACAATTATATAGTATGATTGTAGTATGCAAAAGCTCCGTCTAGACTCTTTTTTTTTAGATTGGAAAAAAACACAAATATTACTAGTGGTTAAACTAAGGTGGTGGAATATGGAAGTGTGTTTTAATTTTTTTTCATCTACTTTACAAATGTTGTATCATATAGCCATGCCATGTTCAGGAACGTATTCATTTCACGCTGTTTCCTGGGTTTGTGATGAGCAGCACGCCAGATAACCCCCACTGCTTCACTGATGGGTTAGAAGCTTGCAGCAGGAGGTGACCGAATGTGTTCTCTCTCCTCCACCAATAAAACCTAGTCATTAGCATGATCTCCACCATCCTTATCACCTCCCAAGCCCATGACAGGCATTTGGCTTTTGGCTCAAGGCGTTTCCTTCCTGTGCTGGAGCAGTGTGGTTTGGTACAAAGAGACAAGATTTAGAATCAACAGACTTGGTTGGCTTTTAAAAAGCTGCTAGTTATCAGAAACTGGGCTTCTTAAACCACTGGTGTCCTTATGCAGGAAAGAGAAATGACTCTAATGCCTGCCTTGGAGAACTTCCAGCCTTTCCTTCTCCTCCATGAGGCAGCACAGCGGCAGAGCTAGAACACCCAGTGGGCTGCATCTGCCTGCCACCGGTTCAGGCTGTCTGCCCGGGGGTTGGCCTCTGAGGGAGAGCGGGGGGTATTCATGTGGGCTGATCCTCAGCCAGCCTGAGGTCTCCAGGAGCCTCAACTGCCCTCTTATCTCTAGGTATTGGGTCAGACATCACCTCCAGGGGAGGCGTGTTTTGTGAGTAATTTTTAAAAGTCACAATATGTAGACTTTACTGTTTTAAGGTAAAGTGTTTCATCTGGGGTTAGGGTAAATGATCACCAAACATCCTGGAGGAAATGATGAAAAACTCAAAAGAAAAATAATTTTACATTTTCTCTCTCTCGTTACATTTTCCATTCACCAACTAAAATCTACTCCTTTTTTTCCATAAATGTTCACGCTGGGTTTGTTTCTATGAAGAGTCATCTCATGCAGCCCACTCATAAGATGACAGTTCATTCAGTCAATCTGTTCTTAGGAACAATGTAAAAATATATATGTGTTGAGGTTAACAATTTTCTTATTTGAACTCTGAACACTAAAGCTCACAGCACCCTTCCTCTTCAGATGTTTGAAATCCTTTATGTAAAAGTTTAAAGTTTTTAGAGTACTAGAATATACTTTATAATGTGACAAGATTTAAATATATCTTTCCCAAAGTGTTTATTAAAATAATATTTTTCCTCATGGTTGAAAATGTTCCAAATATTACTATAAGATTGGGTCTTACTCATAGTGTAAGTCTTAATTTATCTCCAAATTTCTCCTTTCCCCCATTTCCCAATGTTTGCGTATGTTGGTAAAAAAGCATTACCCATTTTCCATAAATGATGATACCATCAAATCTTATTCTGACTTAGAGTGTCATTTGAGTATTATTTTGATAGCCAGCTACTCATAAGAGTAGAAGGGAGACAATTATATTACCTAACAATTAAGGCATCACACAATTATCATCCTGCATTTATTTTGCTTGTATTCACACAGTTTAGAAAAAAAATATAACTCTTATTTCCGTCTGACTACATCCACCAAGACACCAAGACAGCGAATCCAAAGATCAAAATTAAGTAGTCTTTTAATACTATGAGGACAAAATGATGGCCATTGTCTAACAAGTACTTCTTGTACGTAAAATAAAAACCAGTTCTATGTCTGATCTTTAATCAAGATCTAATTTTTCCATAGTTGATTTTTATAATCTTTTAACTGTTTGTTAAGTGATATGAATTATTTTGGCTTATGCATTACATAAACATGCTATCCGAAACACTTTTTCTGGGCTGTATCAAGGGACACAAAAAAATCATCATTGGATCCAGAAATTCCACCCCTAAAAGTATATCTTAAAGAAACAATTTAAAATGTGGGCAAAGCTATATCCAGAAAACTTTTCATTGCATTATTTAACATAGCAAAAAATGAAAGCGAGCTAAATGCTAAGACAGGAGTGATTGAGGAAATTATAGTAAGCTAGTTGATAGAATCCTTTTTATAGCAATTGAGAATGATGAAAGATAATGTAAAAGCAAGGAAGGTGATTGTCATGATTTTTACTATAAAAATAGTTTTTTGTTCAACCAAAGAAAATCTGAAAAGTAAAGAGAACAGAAAGAAGTACTATAATATTCAGTGAAAAAAGCAGAATACACATTCGTGTCTATGATATGATTACAATTATGTTTCTTTTAAAGAAGCAGAGCAAAAATACTGGAAAGCTGTTTTACTGGGATTTCTTTCTTTATCAAATTATATTTAATATAATTTATAATCAAAAATATATTTAAAAAATAAAGCACCACCTCCTTATAGACATATCTCTTATGTGGCTTACAGAGGAGCCTCATGCCCAGTCCCAACCTGTGATTTAAAACACTTTTTTACTGCGTTTATTAAACACTGATTTTACTTTCCGTGTATTTCCCACAACTACTCCTCAGCCAGGAGCTCACGGTATTTGACACATGGGAGGCATTTCCGGTTTTAAAGACAGGTAAACTAAGTCCTGAAACAAGTTAGTTATTTAACTTCCCCCAAATAAATCCATAGAATGTCTAGAAATGAAAATAGGTCCCTGATTAATTTTTCCCTGAACTTTGATGTAAAAAGAAAAGTTCCTGCAAATTGCTGTAATGAAGTTTACTTATGCAAAGTTGGAATAATTTGAAGCAAGACCTGGAAGAAGGAAGTTAAACCTAGGACCCCCTCACTGGGAGCATTCTTCCATTCTGGGCTCCCAGGGGAACCTGTGAAGAGTGGAAATCAAAGGACTGCCCCTGTGCAAGGTCTTGCAAGATAAGTGGGTATTCTGACTTCACAGGTGAGAAACTGAGGCTGGTTGAGTTGAACTCATTTGCTCCAGGTCACAGGGCTAGTAACTGGCAGAACAGAGACTGATACCCACAAATGCCTGTCTACAAAAAGCCTGGACTCTTTTCCCTCCTAGCAGCATAGCTGAGAGGATCAAATGAGGCAGACATTACAGAAATGTATGCTGGAAATAGGGGCATCACCCCTCTCGGGGGTTTCGGGGTCACCCACTCTTCTGATGCCTCCCCTAGATAGAACAGAGATGGTAATTGTAAAGCTTTGTGAAAAAAATAAACAAGAGACTAGTAATATCCTGTTACAATTTTCTTTTTTAAAATGTCTCCAATCTTCTGTTGTAGGGAAATTCTGATCTATGAGATGACGCTTGAAATAAATGGGCCGCTCACCAGAGCTTGGAAATGTTTGCCATATCATTTGTTATTTGGCATCTACATATACATGATTATTGTTATTTAATAACAGTTAGTAAATTACTGACAAAATTAGTAAATTTAACATCCTTTTGGAGGGAACCAGTATTTACAGAAAATTATGCCCCAAGCCTATGTTCTGCTTACCATTAAATTCATTTCAGCAGCAAAGAAAAATCTGGGGGGAGGGATTCTTTCTAGCTTTTAAAAATGCGCACTTTGCAGGGTGTCTTACTCTCTTCGCTCTCAGTTTAGCAGTAAATGAGAGGTCATCTGGCACTTCGCTGCTCCTTGGCAAGTTTCCTAACCTCTCCAGGTGCCCCTCTTCTTACCTTTCTCCTCTGCTCCCCCTAAGTGTAGGAATCACATTTTACCACTACACACTTGGGAAATGACCTGATCTCTCTAGTTAAATATTTTTTAATGTATATTTATTTATTCGAATTGGTAATACGCACTTGGTTCAAAACGTAAAACATATAAAGGGGGATTCGATGTCGTGTCCCTCCCACATGCATCTCTCTGAGTGTGCCTGTCCCAGTCCCCTGTTTTATTCTGCAAACTCAGAGGCTGTGAAGGGCAAACAAAGCAAGGTGACTAGATTTCATCTGAATGAGAGGGATCTAATCTAAGGTCAAACGCAAGGTGATTATTTGTCCCCTTCATAGCCTCCCCATGTTTTCTGATACTTCAAACAGCAACACTCAACTAAACTGCTAAAAAGTCACAGTGCTTTTTCAAGAAATTTTCACTTTGAACTTAACTAATGTGCAAAGGAAATGGTTCAGCCATTTCTCTAGAACATGATTGATAAATTTCCTTTTGTCCCATTTATCATTTTCTTTTAAATTTTGCCTTTTTCTGCTGTTGCATAGGCTAGAAAGAATAAGGGAAGGATTTGTTTTAGACTGTTTTAAGATTTTTATACCTTAGGCCAGGACAAAGAACACAAGAAGAAAAATTTGTCAAAATGACCTTAATTTTTCTTCAGCTAATCAATATTTGCAATCCTTCTGATTAAGATTGCTTACCTCTGCATTTATTTATAAAGAAAGGGTGTGTTGAGCAAATGAACAGTAGTGTAAGAGGACAACTAGGCAGACAATTAAGATATGTGTCTTATGGTCCAGTGCCTGGCACACAGTAGGTGTGCAGCCATGGCTATGTAAAACCTATTTATTAAAGCATGCTTGAAGCACTGCCATGGTAACCAAATATTTTCCGCAAATCTTCAGATTTAACAATGCAAATTAAAAATCACTTAAAAAACATTCTCTAGGGGAAGGGCTTGAAGAACTTTTTTATCCGTGACAATTTTGGATTAATCTAAAATATGGTACGTTATTTTGCAAGAACTCAGGAGCACCACTCCCTTGTCCGGGTATCTGACGCTAGAGACTTACTGTGCACGAAGTAGTGATCAAAATCTAACTCAATTCATTCAGGAAACTAATATAATTACAACGACAACAACCCTCGTCAGGAAAGGGTTTGGGCTCTAAGTATGCACAACAGGCCACACTGTGGATCATGACAGAGCAGTCTAGCGTTGAAGGTTGTTGCATTTGTTTATTTACGGGTGCGGTTTTAATTTTTTCCTGTCCTATTAGTAAAACTCATTAGTTAATTAACGCCATTTATTCATTTACTCAGTCCACAGACATTTAAGAGTCCACCGGAAACATAATGCTGTAGATCCAGCGCCTACCCTCGTGGAACACACAATCCTAGCGAAGAGTTACTTTTCAGTACTCATCAGGGTGGTGCTTTTACGGCGCTTTACCGCTCCCCCCGGGACCGGGTGCCCCGGGAGGACTGCAGGCGGTGGCGGAGCCCGCTCCCGAGGCGCCGCTCGCCTTGGCTCGCCCTGGCAGGGCGGGGTCCGCCGAGCAGCCGCCTTCGCGGCCCCCGCGCGCTCCCGCCCGCGCGCTCTTTAATTTTGCAGCTCCGACCACCGGAAATTAGCCGCGGGCTCTGCAGACCCGGGCCCGCGCGGCGAGCGCCGCCTGGGGGGGGGCGCGCCTGCCGGCCACGCCGGGCGCCCGCGGGACGCGCCGCCAGCGCCCTCTCTGCCGGGGGCTCGGCGCTCGCCCACCTCTTCCAAATTTAACCATTACCTAAATCCGAAGGGAAATGAGCAAACCTCTCGGATTGGGTGTCAAGGTATTTTCAGCCTCGTTGGGCGTATTTATCCCGAAGTGTTTCCACAACAAGCTATTTCGGGGCCGCGGGGCAGGTTTCGCTCTGCGGACGCCGCGGCCACTCGCTGGGCTCCAGGCCGGCGGCACCGCGGGCCGGTGATTCACGGCCCCGACCCGGGGGCGGCGCGGCCCAAGCAGGCGGCGGGGTTGGGGGGGGGGGGGTCCCGGGCCAGATGGGCCGGGAGGCCCCCTCGGAGCTGGGCGCTGCCACCCCCGGGCTCTCCAGTCAATCTGTGTCCTGAATCTGTGACTTCTTCTCGCTACGGAAGTCTCCCAGGAGCCAAGAATAGTTCATTTTCTTTCGAGTCATTTCTAGTGCCTGGGTGTCTGGGCCCTCCGGGTCTCCCCATCCCCCGCCGTCCCATAGAGAAAAAAAACGAGAAGGCCGCCGGGGAGGGCGGCGGGAAAGGCCGGGCACCCTGTCCGCCTCCTAGCCCCTTGCGCAAAGGAGGAGCGCGCCCCGCCGCCCGCCGGGGGTTGGGGGGCAGGCCTGAGAGGGCTACGCGAGCTACTCCTTAACGCTCAGGAAGTGAAGCTTGTGGTTTTGGGGGCTGAGCTCGGAAGGAGATTAAAAAAAGAGAGAGAGAGAGACAGCGCGGTCTCTCCCGAAAGCAGCTCAGTTTGAAAACTCTCGGAGCGCTGTGCCCGCGCCCTGACCCCGCAGGTAGGTCCGCTGCGCCTGTTCTGCGCCTCCTTCCCTGGCGGGGGCGGCCGCGGGAACTGGCGGGGCACCGGCACTGCGGGGGCGACCAGAGGGCGCTGCCGGGTTCCCACCTGCTGCCGCCCGCTGGGCCGGCGCCCCGAGCGAGAGCTCTACCCGCTGGGTCCCGGCGCGACCCGCACGGCGGGGCTCGGGATCCGGCGCAGGGGACGCGCGCCAGGCCGTTCAGTGGTTCTGCAGGGGAGCAGGATCCCCCCGGGAAGGAAACATCTGGTGGGAAGGTGGCAGCGGCGGGGCTCCGGAGGCTGCCCTCTCCGCGCCTCTAGCTCCCGCCTTCCCGGGCCCCGACCGTGGCGAGAGGCCCAGCGGGCCCGCGTGCGCTGAGGGGTCCGCCCCGCCCCTCAGCCGCCAGCTGCTGCGCGAGGTCGCCTTCCCACGCACTCAGCCCTCGGCCCTACCACCCCCCGACCCACTCCGCCCTCGCAGGAACCGGCAGAGCCAGCCAGGATGCGAGGGAAGCGTGGGGCCGTGGCCAGGGTCGGGCAGCCGCCTCCGCGCCCGCCTCATCCCGCGCGGTCCCGGCCGGCGCAGCCTCAGCGCCGGCGCGGACAGCTGCCCCCGGACCCCCACACCGCCCACTCTGCGCCAACGCAGACCAAGCCGCGGCACGGCCCTCGGGACCGTTCCACCCCGTCTTCTCTTTCCTCTGAGTTTCATGGTGGTTTAAGGAATTGGTTTTTGCGTTTGTGGTGTCTAATTATACGGCCGAAGGGGCAGCTCACGCCGGGGCGCACGGAAAACTGAAGCGGCAGAACTGCGCCCTAGGGGCGCCCAGCACCCCGAAGCCTCCTGAAGCCCGGACCCTAGGGGCGGGCAGCACCCTCACGACAAGGGGCCTTCTGGCACATAGGACGCGGGGAAACGTCGCTAGGGTATCCGCTAAATGCCCCAGCCGTTTTTTCTCCCAGGCCTGTCCCCACTCCTCTCCCGGGGAAGAGGACACACTGGGGGCCTGGAATGCCTTCCAGGGAACGAGTCCCCGAGAACTCGTTTTGAGCCCGAAGCACCAACGCGCAGACTTAGACCAGGTCCTGCATCCTGCCCTGGGAGCCCCGCGGCTCCTAGTCTGGCTGCCTAAGACGAGGGGTCCTGCCCGGGCCAGGCGTCCCAGACCCCTTGTTTCTGAACTAGCGCAGACCGCGGAGCGCTGCAGTGCCCGAAGCGCCTGCAGCCGGACTGTAGACCTGGCCCCGATCGCCCTCACTCCGGGACGAAGGCAGATTCGTTTTCCCCAGACCTCCGAGCCCACCTGGTCCCGCCCCCGGAGCGAACCCCGAGCAGAGCAGTAGCCGCTGCCCCGCCTCCCTGCTGGGCTCAGGTTTCGACCCCGGGATTAGGTGAACTGATTGGGGGTTAATGAGAACGGCGTAGCGGGCAGCTAGGTCCCTCCCAGGTTTGCGCCGGGACCCGGTTCTCTGGGGCCTGCCAGAGCAGCCTGTCCTCTCCCGCGTCCGCTAAATTGTTGGTTCTCCTCGGACTCCGATAAACCGCGCGTTTCCCAGCCAGCGCGCGGATCGGGCTCGGCTTCCCCAGGACGAAGTTTTTGGTGAGCAGAACGGAAGTGCTTTTTCCTGGGCCTTGCTTTCCGAGGTTAGGTCTCCACGGTCTGGGGTCTCTCACCCCAGACTCTGCCTGCTCCCGCCGCAACCGCGTCTCCGGGCCAACTTTTTCCCCGCGTGGGGCAAGTATCAGGGGCGAGCAAAATGAGCCGGATGCGAGTTCCTCCCGGGACCAGGGTCGGTCCTCTGCCACCTCCTTCCCCTCACCTTCCTGTCCCTCTACCCTCCTGCCTTCTTTCTCCGGCCTCTAATGCTCCTAGTCCTTCTGCCGCTGTCCCCCCGACCCCACCCCTTAGCCTACCTAGTGCGCCCCGCCCCTGCCCCCCTTTCACGCCAGTCTGTCGCCGGCTCTGGGAAGGCTTGGCTCTTTGCCCCTCCCCGGTCCTCGACCACCGACACATCCCCCGCCCTAAGTCGATCTGCGCGTCTCCGCCCTTCTCCCCAGCCCAAAGCAGAGCCGGCAGGCCGTGAGTGGTCGAGTTGGGGTAACTGGCCGGTTGGGGACTTCGGTTCTCTGGAGGGTTTGATTGCCAGACCGCGTTTTGCTAGGGAAGGGGAGGGGCCGAGGGGCGTGGGCAGGGCAAAAGGAAGAGGCCTGAGCCCGGGGCCCGGGACAGGTTTTCCCGCGGAGCTGTGGCGGCAGCGGCGGGCTCGCGCCACCTGTCCGAGTGCCACCTGGTGAGCGCGGCGCAGCGGGGCCAAGCCCCTCCTCCCGCGGGTTTTCCTCGCTCCTCCCCGGCCAGAGCTCTCTCTCCGCCCGGGGGCCCACTCCTGGGCCCCGGAGCGTGCTGACCCGCGTCTCCATCCGGTTCTCCTCTCGCAGGTCTCCGCCTGGCTGGGGCTGAGCAAGAACTCCGGGTGACAGTGGGCTGACAGTGTTGGGACCCTTGGAGCAGAGTGGGGAGCGCGCCCGACCACCATGCCGCGTTCGTTCCTTGTCAAGAGCAAGAAGGCTCACAGTTACCACCAGCCGCGCTCCCCCGAACCCGACTATTCCCTCCGTCTGGACAGTGCACTGGCGCCTGGCGGAGCAGGTGCGGGGCGCGCGGGCCGGGCGGGGCTTCTCCTGGGTCCATAGACTCTGCGCCCCGCCACACCATCCCCCAGGAACCGAGAAGGGCGGCCCCGACGCTCCCTTTACTGCCCTTTTTTATTTCCTACCGTCCGAGTTGTTCCAGGCTTGCCACCTAGGTGCCACGGCCTTCCTGCTCCCTCCCGGGAGGGAGGGTTCCCGGACAGGTCTGGGGAGAGAGGAGGTCGCCCGGATGCCACGGTCTGGGGGAGCCACTTCAGAACCATCGGGCCCAGCCAGGCCTGGCCTGAGCCCCCGTCCTGCCTCCTCCCCGCAGACAGCACCTCGAGCGCAGGCGGGGCGAAGGCGGAGCCCCGGGGCCGTTTGTCCCCCGAGGCGCAGCTGACCGAGGCCCCAGACAGAGCCTCCGCGTCCCCCGGCAGCTGTGAGGACAGCGTCTGCGATCCGAGCTCTGAGTTTGAGGACTTCTGGAGGCCCCCATCGCCCTCTGTGTCTCCAGGTAGGGACCCGTTGGGAGCTCTGGGGCCCAGGCGACAGGGACCCCGCAGTGAGGAATGAAGTTGAGCAGCTTTGGGCACAGAAAGGCTAAATAGATGGAGGAGAGTCTTTCCGGGAGGAGGGAGCTTGTTCGTGGGGCGAGGGACCCAGTGGGGAGGCTTCCGGCTTCTCCGGGACTGGGACGGCCTGCTCGAGGGGTCTGCCGCCTGGATCCGAGGCGGCGGCTGTTCGTCCCTAACATTCGTTCGCGCGGAGCCGGTGGGTGAGAGAGAAAAAATGAGTCGTCTTAACCGGCAGCAACGGCGACATTTCGTTTTGCTGACCAGAGATGATTGTTTAAGAAGAGCTGGGATCCCAGAATCCAGACCCCCGTATCTTAAACAAACGGAGACCTGGGCAGTCTGAGAGGGAAGAGTGGTTGCCTTTGAAAGTCACGCTGGCTCCCGCGGGCTGGGCATGGCAGAGCTGGGCGCCGGCGGGAGGGGCTGGGCTGGGACGAAAATCTCGGCCCCCCGCTAGGTCTTCGCTGGCGCGGAGTGGGAGCCTATTTCATTTTTCGTTCTGCCCCGTTGGCCCAGCCTTGGGGACCAGCCTTCTGGTTTCATTTCCAGACAGCAATCAGTATCGCTCAAACTGAGCGATTGCGCGTTGGGTAGGGGAGAGTCTCGGGTTCGGGCCGGGGGAAGGAGAGCGCAGACCAGCCGGCTTCCGCCAAGGGCCGGTTATTTCCAGATTGCAATTACTAGTTTTAAAAGATACCCGCACGCCCCTCCCACCCTCAGCGCATTGACTTGGCTAAAGCCACAGCTCCTGCGAGTGTGTCGGGGAGCCGGGACCCAAGGGTTCTTCTTGGCTGTGCAGGACACCGCCCCGCAAGGACTGGGCGCCGCCGGACCCTCTGCGACGCCTCTCCCTGAGGCACCTAGTCTGGAGTCCGCGCTGTGTGTGAACAGATTTGTGAATCTGTGTGCACTTAGAGAAAGTGTATGTTGGGTATCTGGTTTTAGCAAAATTCACGAGGGTCGGGGTGCAGAAGGCCATGAATTCGGAAAGCCATTCCCCTTGCAGGTGGTGGCTAAACTTTAACCGTAAATTATCCTCTAAGAAATTCAGATTTTTCTTTTTCCGTTAAACTATGACAGGAAGGGGAATGGGGAGAATGTGGCAGGCAATTCAAGCCCGAAGTCCCCTTTCTGCTGCCCGTTTTCTACCTGTACTGGGTACTTAATAATTTTGAGGAATGTTAACGCTTTCCCGGTTTTTATCACACAGCGTCTCGGGTAGGCCAGGCCATATTTTAATTGTCCTCTGCCTCCCTCCTTATCGATCCCAGGAAAGCAAAAGGACGGAGTGGGGACCTGGAGCCGGGAGGACGCCGGTGCTAGGCGCTGGGCCCTCTGCCCATGTGCGCTGTCCCGGGCCGGAAAGGTCGCCGCCTTCTCCTCCCGCACAGCTCAGCTCAGCCCAGAGGGTTTTTTAAGCGCAGACAGCGTGGCGCTCCTTTCTCCATGGCACCGCCAGTGCGCTGGTCCAGCCAGAAAAGACCCTTTAACGTCGTGCGCTTCTGCTGCCCTGGCACAGAATTTACCTAACTCCTCACTCGATGTCATTTTAATCTGTTCGCTGCCTTGCCGCCTCCAGTGGTCCTCGAGGCCCCAGGGACCAGGCCCACGTTTTATCCTGGGGGCATCCCTGGCATCTAGCGCGGCGCCTGGAGCAGGGAGCGCCCCACGAGCGCTGGGGGCCTGGGGGGTCCGACTGCAGACCCTGCCAGGCGGCCCCCGCCCCGCCGTCTTAAGCCTGACCGGCTTGTGCCTCCACAGCCTCGGAGAAGTCGGTGTGCCCGTCGCTGGACGAAGCTCAGCCCTTCCGCCTGCCGTTCAAGCCGTACCCGTGGAGCGGCCTGGCGGGTTCTGATCTGCGGCACCTGGTGCAGAACTACCGGCCGTGCGCGGCCCTGGAGCGCGGCGCCGGCCTGGGCCTCTTCTGCGAGCGCGCCCCGGAGCCGGGCCACCCCGCGGCGCTGTACGGCCCGGAGCGGCCTGCGGGCGGCGCGGGCTCCGGGGCGCCTGGGGGAGGCAGCGCTGCCGGTGGCGCGGGCCTGGGGCTCTACGGCGACTTCGGGCCCGCGGCGGCAGGGCTGTACGAGCGGCCTACGGCGGCGGCGGGCGGGCTGTACCCCGAGCGCGGCCACGGGCTGCACGCGGACAAGGGCGCCGGCGTCAAGGTGGAGTCGGAGCTGCTGTGCACCCGCCTGCTTCTGGGCGGCGGCTCCTACAAGTGCATCAAGTGCAGCAAGGTGAGGCTCCCGCGCCTGCGCCCCCGCCCCGCGCCCAGCCGACGCCCGCGCCCCTGGGCCCCTCTCAGCGGCCTTCTCCCCGGCCTCATCCGCCGCAGGTGTTCTCCACGCCGCATGGGCTCGAGGTGCACGTGCGCAGGTCCCACAGCGGCACGAGACCCTTTGCGTGCGAGATCTGCGGCAAGACCTTCGGGCACGCGGTGAGCCTGGAGCAGCACAAAGCCGTGCACTCGCAGGTAAGCGCCGGGCGCACGGCCGCGCGCCGCCCTCGTCAGGTCTTCGCGTTCTCTGTGCGGCCCCAGCCGCTCTCTGCCTGGCAGCCTTCTCCTTGGACTTCCCGGGACTGCCCCCAGTCTCCTCCGCCACGTCCTTTTGCCCAGGTGTGTAGGGAGAGGTGGTGGTGGTCGGCTCAGGCCTAGAGGCAGCCCTAGAGCTTGCCGTCGCGTCATTGTGAGTCTCCACAGTGTGCTCCCGATCGTTGACTTTGGGTTTGAGGAGGGTTTGTATGTACTCTTGCAGCTGATCTATCAGATTTATTAGTTTTGTTTCTTTGCCTCGCTTCTTCTCACTAAATGGCTGCCACTTAATCCACACTGACCCCTCCCGACTGAAAAGGAGGGATCTCAGCTCATTTAGAACATCGAGCAGCTCTTCTTTCATTCATTCGTTTATAAATATTTGTTGCCCAACTTCCAGGCGCCGGGCATGTGAGAATCCTCTAACACACCAGGTCCCTAAGAGGACGTCTCCACAATTACAGTTTAGCTGACAGACTGAGGGAGGACAAGCAAATGGTACACAACTATGACAGGAGAATGCTTACTTACGGAGATTTATTTACTACAAACAGTATTCTCCTGTCTCCCTCAACACCACACTGGCTGGAGGGAGGTGACATCTGGAGTGATTGAGGTCTAAGCCTGCTGTTGAGGGGGTTGGAGAAGTGTTTGTAAATGGGTGTCAAAAAAAGCAGGGTGGGGATAGGTTTTGCCATGGGGTGTGGAGGGATGTGGGTGAAAAGTGTTTGGGTAGAAAAAGTGTTAAAGGGGAAGAGGATAGTGTGGGGAGGGTGGAGTTTGATAATAATTGGGTAGAGAGAGGATAATGGGGCAGGCTATGTGGAAGGGGGCCCCCGAAAGGAGATCCCTGGCTTTGGGGATTTTAGGGTCTGGTTAGTGGTGAGGAGAATGGCAGCCTAGATGATTGCACTAGGAATGCCACATCTTCCTCTCCGCAGGAACGGAGCTTTGACTGTAAGATCTGTGGCAAGAGCTTCAAGAGGTCATCAACGCTGTCCACACATCTGCTCATCCACTCAGACACCCGGCCCTACCCTTGTCAGTACTGTGGCAAGAGGTTCCACCAGAAGTCGGACATGAAGAAACACACCTTCATCCACACTGGTGAGCTGAAGGCCCTTGGCTTGTAGGAAACACCCTGTGAGGGGTGCGGGGCCAGGGGCATTGTTCTTCCTCCTGAGGTCAGTATAGGTCCCCTTCTCTGTGATATTCTGGCCGCAGAATGAGTGGTGGATGAGGCCTTCCAGATAGAGTTAGTCACTGCAGTGTGTTGAAGAAAACAAGGAGGCAGATTCTTTTAGGTTCATTTACATACAAGCTTCTCCACAGAGGGGCTTTGATTTGAGGTCCTGTCTGAAGAACCACTCAGCAGGTCAGCTGCAGGTTCTCTATCCTTGCAAACAATGTTTTCCTCTAGTTCAGCAGCTGCTCCAACTGCTGCCTGCTCTGGGTGAAGTATGAAGCTCCAGGGTCCTCTCAGAGCCTTGCTCTAAATGTTTGCGTGGCGATGGAAGACTTTTTTAGGGCTCCCACCCAGCCTTTTGGGGGAAGGACTTATGTGTGGCCTCTTGGCTGCATTTTTAGAAGTCCGAGAGCTTATTTTGATTGAGGAGGAAAAAACAATGGTAAATATCACTAAGCTCTCTGATAAGCACTTTTTAAATGCATTACCTCGTTTTATGCTCTCAACAACTCTGGGAGGGAGCGACTATTCCTTTTCCCCATTTTGGAGATGAGGAAAGTGAGGCATGGAAGGGTTAAGTAACCTGCCCAGGGTTACATTGCTAGCAAGTGGCAGGGCTGGGACTTAAATTCAGGTCTGTCTGACCTCAAATGCCTATGCTCTTGACCGCTGTGTATTGTATTCTATTTTCAGAGTCTTGGAGGTTGGTAGATATAGAAGGCTTCTCTTTGCTTATTGCCCTTTTCAAAATAAAAGCAAGTTCATGCCATGATGATAATTCTTTACCTATTATGTTGCTTTAAAACTTATAAAGTGCTTTCAGATCTATCACTTCATTTGATTCTTACTGCCACCCCATAAAGTGGAAGGAGCTGCTTTTGCCATCCTGAGACTCAGAGAGATGGAACGATTTACCAAAAGTCAGACTGAGAGTAAATCGTGGGGCCCTGGAATGCCCTGACTTCCAATCTTGGACTCTTTCTCTAACATTTTGATAGTATGTGGGTGGCAGTTTTAATGCCAGGAGCTCTTTAATAGTCAACAAGATATTTACACGGGACCCAGAATTCTGATTGTTTTATTTCAGAATATGAGTACCGATTTAAAACAAATTGCAGTGTGTTCCAAACATCCACCATTGATATTTAGAATATGCTTGAGCAGTATGGAGGCCCCCTATCAGGAAACTCAGAAAAATAGCCTACTTTAATCATGTCCCCTTGCGTGAAATTTCCATATAACTCATTCCTGTTGAGTAAAGGTATCCAAGATGCTTATGAAAATGCAACTAGGATCTTGACTGAAAGAAACATTAAGCCCTTATCAGCATTTACTTTATAGCTAGAATTCGTTTCTCAGATTTGTTTGACCCTAAAGGGATAGGATAAGTTTTGATGGTGGTTCTTTATCAAGGAAATCTGAAGCAGGAAGACAGAAAGGTGTATAGCAAGAGGGACAGAAGTTTCCTCAAAAACAAACTTCATCTATTTTGCATTTTTCCCAAGGCCAAGCCCTGACTATATGCCATGCTAAGCATATAGTCATATATCGTCATGAGCATATATTCATGCTGAGCATGAATTTGGAAATTCATGCTGTTTGCCCAGATGTTCAACAGCACATGAATTGGGGGAAAAGGGAAAACCTTTTCTGTCTGTTATTAACTAATCTGTGGTGAAGAGTTGCTGGTATATAAAGAATCCTGTGATTGACCTCATAAAGTAAAATCAAGATCGAAAAAGATCAGCTACCTTAAGAAATACTTTGTGGCCAAAATATGGAATTTTTAAAATAAGACTTTGAGAAATGTCCACGCTTCAGATACATTCTGTTGTCCTTCAAGAGCAAGAAAGAGTATAGACTCACTGGTCCATACAAACCAACACCCACTTGGAAACTCAGATTTGAAAACTTCCGCTGAATTAGAACTGTCACATGGTTTGAAGGACAGCCGCCACCACCCCCACCACCCCCCCCCCCCTCTCTCGTGTTGAACATCTGCTGTGGGAGCTCTCTGCTTCTAAGTCAGGGGAGTCCTCCCAGGGTGGATTCAGCTGCAAGTCTGGGGAGGGCACGTGGCCTTTGCTCTGTTTCCGTTTAGCAGGAAACGGTTTGAGGCCTTTGACTGGGAACCCCCCCTCAGAAAGTCTCCCTTTCACCTGGTGCACCCATGGCTTCCCAGGACTTGTGTTGCAACACGTCACCCTCCAAGTTGCTTGAAGGCCTTAGACTGTGGTGCAGCCAGCTGCTGCCAAGAGCATGTGGGTCACAGTGAGTCCCCTCTAGCTTTATGATAGACTCATTCTTCCTCCCCTCCCCCCTTCCATCTCTGCAGGTGAGAAGCCCCACAAGTGCCAGGTGTGCGGCAAGGCATTCAGCCAGAGCTCCAACCTCATCACCCACAGCCGCAAACACACAGGCTTCAAGCCTTTCGGCTGTGACCTGTGTGGGAAGGGCTTCCAGAGGAAGGTGGACCTCAGGCGGCACCGGGAGACGCAACATGGGCTCAAGTGAGTGCCCTGAATGGCCGCAAGCAGCAGCTACACAACACTACGGAGGGCAGCCTCCCCATTTGCTGCCACCTATTTCTGGACTTCTCAGGTCCCCCAGTCCAGTCTGCAGATCCCACCTGGGTGGCCCCCCTTCACCTTACTTCCAGAGGGGATAAGTTACCTTTTCAAAGTTCAGCCTGGAGTGGGAACCAAATGACTCGCTGGGCTTTGGACACATGGAATCGGCTCCTCTACACCTGAAGACTGGAAGTCAAGAGGGGATCAGATCAAATCTTGGGCCCCACAGTCCTTCCCATTCTCGGCCCTGCTTCACAGACAGCAAGGTCCTTCAGGTTTCTTCCCTCCTCCTCCTGACCTACCCCAGATACTTGTCTGGAGAGGAGGAATCACAAGGTAGACACATGCAGATGTTTTTATCTGGAATGAAGAATGAGTGTTATTTTTATTTTTTTTTTCCTTCTGAGGAGTCTGTTGACCCTTTTCTACTGGGTGCTGCCTGTAAATCTTGGAGGAATTGTTTCTCCCACTTGAAGACTGGTTCAGAAACTGATTTTGGGAAGGAGTTTCATCCTTTTGAAATTACAAGACACACTGTTGAGCCTGCCCCAAGAAGGAACAGAAGAAAAGTGGACTTGGTGATGAGAGGAGATTAGAGGTCGTCCCTCCAGGAGGCCTGTGAAGGCTTCATCAGAGGAGGAAGAAGCACAGAGCCTTTGGACAAGATGTCATCCATTCACTCTGCAAGTGTTTGTTGACCACCGGTTACCATGGTACCAGGCGCCACACTAGGTACCGGGGAGCCAGAAGTTAAAGTCTCAGCCCCCATCCTTCAAAAGCTAACAGTAATCCCTCCAAGTGGCTGGTTCTGTTCTTTTCCTCCAAAGGAATTCTGAGAAGACAAAACAGAATGTTGAAGCTCCCTACTGATCCGTTTGGATTTTATCAAGCATAAACAGAAAATAGCTAAACAGAGACTGCAAAGATTTATGTGTATGTTCAGTTTTTTATTAAGCTGAAATGTTAAAGATGTCTAAGCTAGTAGGCGTGTGGGAGTGAAGGCTCCGTCTTCAACTCTTTGACCCTCCATGTGTACCATAGAGGAAAAAAGATGGTATTTTTACTTCGAGGTTCGTAAACGTTTTTAGACCTTTTGGAGTGCATTATGTTTGTTAATATATATTTATTAGAGTGATGTCTTAAGTTAATAAAGTATTAAGACTCTTGCATACTGCTTTTCATTTAGGCAGGGAATTTGGGAAAGACCTTTGTTTTTGTCCGTAGGGGCCGTTGGCGCTGAAGGAAACTACAGAGGAGAGCAAATGTACAGCAGACAGGCCAACATCCAGGGTGAAACCCGATTGCTCTCGTTGTATGTGCTTTTTTCTTTTCTTCCACACCTCAGAGAGCCTTCTTTCTTAAGAGAGAAACCAGGTGTACAGAACTCAGCGCCCACCTCCTAGAGTCCCTGATGGACCCACGTGTACCTAGGCTCGCTCTTCTGGGAGTTTCAGGGTTTGTTTTTTACAGGCCAGAAGGCTCCCAGGTGAACGAAGCAATCGCAAGCCTTATGTCTGGAGGTTGAGTCTATCACCAACACACCATGTGACGTGGGCCAGTGCTTTGACCTCCTTGATGCTGGTTTCCTTGACCATGAAATGTAGATCCCAGTCCAGCCCTGACTACTTTGATTCTGTGGAGACTGCAGGGGAAAGAAAGTGTCTGAGGCTGGTTAGCTGCCTCGCCTAAGGAAAATTACAAATCTGAAGATGCATGAGGGGCAGGAAAATTGGGATCTGGGTTATTTCTGGCTCTGTCCCACCTGTGGGAATTTCTTGCACAGATCAGTTCTTTAAGAAAATGAAACCAGAATAAAGCCCTGACCCAAATCCCAATTACCTGTGCTCTTTCTAATATCTCCCAGCCAGGGTATGCGTGGCCCATGGTGACCATAGCAGATTGTCCATTTCCATTCAAATCAATTTCACAAATTGGTTGAGCACCTAGTATGTGCCTGGCACTATTCTAGGTGCTGAGGATACAGGAGCGAGCAAGCACAGTGTCCTGTGGAGCATAGTTTATTTGGTCACTGCTGATTCTTCAGCTCCCAGAACAGTGCCTGGCACACAGTAGGAGATCGATAAATATTTGCCGAGGTGGTAAGTGAATAAGCAGAAAAAATAAACTCCTGTGTCATCCTGGCTGGCTCTGCTTTCTACAGCACAAAGGGAAGAGAAATCACTTGAGAGTCTAGGAAACAAATACAACACAGAGGACTCTCTCTGAGCTGGTGGCTAAGGGGGCCTTCCACGTGGCTTTTCTCACCTCTCCAAATCTCAGGCCTTAGGCTGTCCTCACTTGGTTTTCAACACCATGTCTTTCCCTGTCGGTTTACTCTCATTCAAAACTTAAATCTGCTTACTTTATGATGCAGTTCAAGATAATTTTCCAAAACTGATGAGTGAACAGTTGCAGCATCCAGGAACTTCTTCCTAGTGTCTTGGGTAACAAAGTTCCCTGTGAATAAAGATCACAAAATATCCCTTCCACAGAACTCTCCGCACACACTGTCTGATCATTTCCAACCTGGATTCAAAAGTGAGGAAGTTGCATTGAGAGGTAAGTAGAACTGATTGAAATCTAGTTGGGTGCCCTGTCCTGCTCTTCCCTTATGACATTTAGAACTTTTGGTCCATTTTCACAATCCCTGTTTATGCTGTAAATGGGGAGTTGTAATTTTGATGTTAATATATCTTTTTTGCAAAAAAAAATATCTTGATATCTCCAGTTCAGAATCAAAACAAATTACTGCGCCTGTTACCGTGTGAAATTTGAAGATTGCAAATATCTCTCTTAATGTTATTACTTGACTCCATTAAAAATAGATTGTGAATATTCCATGTCACATTATTCATGAGGCAAGCTCTATGCCTTTTGTCTGCTGGAGTAACAGTAGAAAGGGTAACAGGAGACACCAGAGCACACCTTTGTTTCTTTCACTAAATTTTTAATAACACCTCCAGCTAGCCAGTTGGTGAAGCTCAGCTCTTGCATAAAAGTGGAAAAGCACAGCTATCTCAGAGAAGACCAACTCTTTCAGTAGCTAATTTGACTTTGTGTTCATCTACACCAGAGATGATTAAATTACCTATCAAGTGTGCCGAGCTATCAGGATTCAGGCCACGTAAAAGGTGAATTTCATCTGATTGATTTGAGACACAAATGGAACAATTGAGTTTTCAAAGCCCCGCCTTAATTAAAGGCATAGCAAAGTACCACTCCCAGCTGAGTTCTTGACTGCCATCGCCCTTGAAAATTGGGTGGTGATAGTGAATTGACCCACGTCATTTTGTTGTGTGCCTGTTTGTTTAACCCGATCTTTTAACAGAAAGAAAGGAATTTGGAGGAAGACCTCAAAGGACTTGACTATTTTTCACTGTGCATTTCTAGAGCGCTGTTTGTTTAAATCACTGTTGCTATATTATTTCTATAATAAGGACTTTTCGAGAAGTACATAATACATTTATTTTAGCAACATTCTATTGAGTCAAATTTTAAAAATAAAAATATTTAAGAAGTTTCGCCCCAAACTCTTCTAGCTTAGAAGTTTGGGGTTTTTTTAGTGTTCTTTTCTGATCTTTACCCACATGTGTATATATTTATATATTTTTTACCCTGCGATCGGAGTATTTACAATTAATGTTCAGATAGCTCTTTTATTTATTTTTAATATGAACACAGACTTAAAAATTTGTTTCACAATGAGAATTTTGATAATTTTTGTGGTTAAATTTTATTGAAATCTTAGCATTAGGAATTTTATCAGTCATTAAGATAAAGTTCTTTCTGGAGTTTTACTTTAAAGTTATTCATTTTTTAAACAAAACCTTTCAAGCATATGGGAAATTACAGAGAATAATATAATAAACATCAGTGTACTCATCATTCTGCCATATTTAATTCCTATTTTATTTTTGAAATAAAGTATTATAGACATGGTTGACTGTCTTCTGAAGTTTATTCTTCCCTAACCCCATCCCCTTTCCTCTCTCCTCAGAGGCATCCACTATACCAAAATTGGTACGTATCATTGCCATGAATATTTTTACATCGTTACTTATATGTATTCCCATAAAATATAGTACTGTTTAGCATATTTTAACTTAATATAAATAGTGTCATGGTGTGTATATCCTTCTGCACTTTGCTTTGTTTTGCTCGACAGTTTTTGAGATTTATCCATGTTGGTACATGCAGTTTTGTTCATTTTTTTAAACTGTATATAGAATTCTGTCGTATGAATGCTTGGTGATTATTTATGTATTTTCCTACTGGGAGAGTTTTGGTTGTTTCCAATTTTCCCTAAAACAAACAATTCTGAAGCATTTTTATATGAAACCTTTTATATATCTCTCTGTGAAAGAGATTCTTTAGAGTGTATTCCTGGGAATGGAAATGCCAGCTATTAGCAAATTGCTGTCTACAGGGGTTGTACCAATTTACATTCCCACCAATAGTACAGAAGAATTCCTGTCGCTCCACATCTTCCCAACACTTGGTATTGTCAGACTTTAAAAATGTTTGCCTATCGGATGGATGTGAAACGTTATTGTAATTTAGTGGGTTGAGTATTGTTTCATAAGTTTATCGGCATGACAGGTTTCCTTTCCTGTGAAAAGCCTGTCCATTTACTTTGTCCATTTTTCAGTTGGGTTGCTTGCTTTTTATCAATTTACGTATTTTAATATATTCTAAGTACTCACTGTTTTGTTAGTTGAATGTGTTACAAACATCTCCTGGTCTGTAGCTTGCCTTTTCATTCCGGTCGAAGACAGGATGTGTTTGTATTGTTTTTGTGTTATGTAGTCAAATATATTGGTCTTATGGTTTATGCTTCTTATATCTTAACTAAGAAACTCTTCCATAATTGGTGGTCATAAGTTCATCCCCTATATTTTCTCCTAAAACCACTAAAATTTTTGCTTATAAAATTAGGTTTTTAATTCACTTATATGTATATGGTGTGAAAGAGGAGCTAATTAAAAGAAATTTTTTCCCCACACACATAACCAGTTACTCCAACATTATTTATTGCAAATTACATCCTTTTCCCTCTGATTGTAAAGCACCCTCTGTCATGTGTCAAGTTTCTATTTCTGTAGGCTGTGTCTCTGGGCTTCCTGACCTGTTCCACTAGTCATTGTGTCCATCTCTATGCCAAAGTCACAGTGTCTTAATTAAACTTAAACTCCTGGTAGCTGTAGGGAAGCCTGCCCTCTGACCTGTTTTGTCTTCTTCGGGAATATCTTGTCTATCTTTAGCTCTTTGCTCTTGCCTGTGAAAAACTCTGTTGGGATCTTTATTTATACTACATTTTTTTAATTAAATTAAATTTAATTTAAATTTTAATTTAATTGAGAATCGAAATCATTTTGATATTGATTCTTCCCATTCGTAAATATGATAGATCACTCATTTATCTAAATCTTCTTTTATGCCTTTCAATAACATTTTATAATTTTCTTTTTTTTGTTATTGCTTTCATAGTTCTTTTTTAAAACTGCTTTTTCTGTCTGCTGCTGGTGTATGGGAACAAAATTATTATTTTTTTATATGTTGATCGTGTATCCTGCAACTTGGCTGAACCTTCTTTTTAGTTTGTTGCAGATTATTTTAGATTTTCTGTGTAAGATAATCATAAAATATGCAAATGATTACAGCTTTGTCTTGGTCTTTCCAACATACTCTTCTTGACTTAATGAGCTTACCAAGGTTGTATTGAATAGTAGGCATTCTTGTCTTACTCCTAACTTCCAGGGAAATGCTTTTAATTTTTCACAATTTAGTGTGATTTTTTGGGTAGGTTTTGGTACATAACTTTTTAAAAATCAGGTTAAGAATTTCTATTTCTATTTGGTAAGAATTTCTGTTTGCATGCATGGGTATTTAATTTTATTGTGTGATTTTTGGGCATCTGTTGAGAAAAGTGTGCTATTTAGCTTCTAAATCTTATGGCTTTTATTCTTTAATTTCTCAATGTGGTGAATGACATTTATAGATTTTTTAATGTTAAATTATCCTTGCATTGCTGGGGAGAACAAACCCCAACTTGGTCATTTTGAAAAACTCCACTGGGACCGGCCCCTGGCTGAGGGGTTAACTTCGTGCGCTCCGCTGCGGAGCCCCAGGGTTTCTCTGGTTCGGATCCTGGGCGCAGACATGGCACTGCTCATCAAGCCATGCTGAGGCGGTGTCCCACATGCCGCAACTAAGAATATACAACTATGTACCAGGGCGCTTTGGGGAGAAAAAGGAAAAATAAAATCTTTAAAAAAAAAAAACCAAACTCCACTGCTGATTTGATTTGCTGAACTTAAGATTTTTGTCTTTATGATTAGTGAAATTGGCTATAATCTTTCTTTCTTGCACTGTCCATATGTGGTTTTGGTATCAATGTTTAGCTCATCTCAAAATGAATAGGGCAGCATTTCCTCTTTTTCTGTTTTCTGGAACAGTTTGTGAAAGATTGGGACTATATATTCTGTGAGTGTTTGCTAGCACTCATGTGGGCCTTTTTTCTGGTGAGGGAAGGCAAGGGCGGGGGGCATACTTTAAGCTTTAGTGCCTATAGATCTGTTTAGGTTTTTGCTTTCTTACCTCAGCTGTAATAGATTATACATTTCAGGAAATGTTCTATTTCTTCTAAGTTTTCAAATTAATTGCCACAGTATTTAAAAATCTATATGGAATCATATGAAAAATCGTAGTATTCTCTTTAAAAAAATCTCTACTGTACCTATAATTATGTTCAATATTTCATTGTAATATTATTTATTTTTGCCATTATCTTTTTTCTTGATCAATTTTGCCAAAGGTCTCTATTTTATTAGTTTTTCTAGCATGTTTTCATTTATTTCTACATCTTATCTAATAAGATTTTTTACTTGACAGATGTATTATTTAGAAGAGCATTTAAAATTTCTAATCATTTTTTCTGTATTTTTTAGTTAGCGAATTAGAATTTAATTACATTTTGATCAAAGAACATGACCTGCCTGATATTAAGTCTCTGATATTTGTTGAGATTTATTTTGTAGCCTTATCCATGGTCAATTTTTATAGATAATGTGTGCTTGAAAAGCATATATGTTTTCTAATTGCTGATGATAACATAGAATATAGTTACACCAATTCCCCTTGGTTGGTTTTTACATAGTATTTTTTCTACCCTTTTATTTTAAATCTTTCTATGTCCTTATGCTTTAGGTGTGTATCTTTGTAAACAGCATCCATTGAATATGGCTTACCTTTTTAAAGTCTTGCAGATGAGTAAAATATAACTTCCAATTGAGACTTTAATTTCTGATACTGTTTGACTTTACGTGTATGTGTGTGTATGTGTGTTAAAGCACCTGATCTTTTGATCAGACACATCCTTGAGAGAGAAAAGTACTCAATTACTCTGTACAAAAGAATAAGATACTGCTTTACTCTGCCTGGTCACTTTCTAGTATTCGAGGAAGGATCCTAAGTTGCAAGAGTTTTTAAGCCTGAATTTGTTTTAACTGTAGAAGAGAAACAAAAGCAGGAAGTTAGATTTGCTTCTTGATGCTAGTTTTACAAACTTCATTGAGAATTTTTTTTATTTTTGGTAAATAAGGAAGCGTAGTTTCAATTCTGTCTTTTAACATGAATTAGACAATTTCCTAGGTTGCCTTTCTGAGAAGTAGAACTGATTGGCACGACTCTATAAGATTTTGCTGCAATGGCAATTCCTTAGTTGTTCTTAGGGAAAGAGGGGCTGACTGGATGTCTCCTATGACTTTTTGGAAGAGTCAGGGTCCGTCCTTTCATTACCTTTTGGTAGACTTGTCTGTATTTCACCTCTTGGACATACCTTCCCAGAGATTTCACACAAACTCAACTTCCTCTTTCCTTGTACTGAAACTACTGTTCATGGGACTCTAATAAACAAGAGTAACAAGTTCTTAACTCAGGCGAGGGAGTCCCACCACAGTATCATATTTTTGCACGCCATCTTTCTGCTTATCTTTGCGTGGTTGTTGGTTACATCATGTGTTTAGGCACTAGGTAAAAGAACATATAAAACAAAAATTTTTAAATAAAGATAGAATCAGATGAACTCCAAATCTTTTTCAATCCAAAGTTCCTCTGATTTTAAGTCCTTCCTTTTTTTCTAAGAGTTTCTCTAAACTGACAACGATATAGGCATGTTTCAGGTGTGTCCAATTAAGTCCTTTCACTCAGAAGAGAGTTAACATCAGGAAGCTATGGGAAAGTGATCCAGATTATTCCATTTCACCAGTTGCCCAAGGATGGAAGCTTTGTAACCAGCTATTCCATCTGGTAATCTCTCTCTCCATTCAGAGAGAACAAGAATAAGCAATTCTAGTCAGTAGATGCTTATAAGTTTGTGTCAGTGGACACATTTTATGTTTGTACCACACATAGATTATTACATTAGAAAATAAAACTATAGCAAAGTCATACAATACTAAAACTTAATTTTTATTTGATAATTCACAATTCAAGACTTAGGTCATTATTCGGTATGCAGAAGCACTGATCAAGATAGGGTTCTCTGGCTGAAAGACTGTGGGCACATGTGCTCTTATCAGGCATGTGAAATAGCGGGCAGTATACTGGGAGACACGTTGCCATCCAACACTAGTGCCAGAGGGTACGCTGATCCCAGGGCACCCACAAACTTACACTTTGTGTATCACTAACGATCTCCTGGTATCTACATGGAGACTCATTTTTCACTGGTCACTGTTGGTCCAAGACTGGGAGGTTTTAGGTATGGGAAGTGGGTTTGAAGTTCCCTAGGAAATCTCCTTTCTATTAGCCTGGAGAAACAGAATAGTTCAGCGAAAAACGGCATTGAATTGGGAGCCAGAAGGTCTGACATGTAGTCTCTGTATTAGTCATGTTTCCCCTAGAGAAAGAGAACCAGTAAGATGTATATAGAGAGAGAGATATATACATCTTATTATTTACAAGAGATTTAGTGTAAGGAATTGGTTCACTTGATTATGGAGGCTGAGAAGTCCTAAGATCAGCAGTCAGTAAGCTGGAGACCCAGGAAAGAGAGGCTCTGGTGTAGTTCCAATCTGATTCCAAAAGCCTGAGAACCAGGAGAGCTAATGGTGTAAGGTCTAGTCCAAGGGCGAGAGAAGACCAACGTTCCAGCTCATCAGGCAGGTGGGCAAAGTTCCCTCTGAGGCTTTTGGCTCTATTCAATTGGTTTGGTCTTCATTGATTGGGTGTGACCTACATATATTAGGAAGGAAAATCTGCTTTACTCAGTCTACCGATTCAAATGTTAATCTCATCCAGAAACACCCTCACAGACAACCCAGAATAACGTTTGATCAAATGTCTGGGCACCCAATGGCCCAGTTAAGTTGACACGTAAAATTAATCATCACAATCTCCAAACTGCCAGTGTATTTGTCAGAGTAAAGAGCACTAGTTGCTATAACAACTCCAAAATCTCAGTGGCTTACACAATAAAGTTTACTTCTCATGTATGTCACAGTTGGTTTGGGTGTGTTCAGTTGCTGCCTTCACAGGTGATTGAGAGATCTCAGCTCCTTCTATCTTGTGGTTGTCTCATGGTGCTGCCATCTTCTAAGAAATTTCTTGGAGCCCTTTGCTGGATTACCTACATTTAGCTGGCTGATAAATGAAGCTAGAGAGTATATAGAGGATCACATGGGAACTTTATAAGACAGACTGGGCAATAGATAGATCACTTCTGTTCACATTCCATTGACCAGAACACCAACACATGATCCCAATTTAACTGCAAAGGAGGCTGCAAAATGTAATCTTTCTCTTGGACAGGAAGAGAAAATAGAACTGGTGAGCATCTAGCCAGTCTTTGCCACAGCCCTAACTTGCTTTTAAACTTTGCTTATCACCTCTCTGAGCCTGTTTCCTTCTTTGTAAAGTGAGGAGGAAGGACTCAATGTTCTCTAAGGGACTTTCCAGCTCTGACTATCTAAGTTCTATAATTCTATCAAAACCCCAGCTGGGCCCTGGAAACACCCAGCTTGAAGATGATCTCTCCCAGTCCAAGAGGGAAGAACGGCGATCAGTGTTCCCCCTAGTATTTCCTAGCCTACACCTGCAGCCTGCAGGAAGTTTATTCACCTCCTGAAGTTCCCTAGAATCAAGATGACCCTATCTCCCAGGGTGTAGCCTTACCCTAGGTCATGGCGCCAGTCCCCCCCTCACTGAGTGTGTGTCCAAATATGAACGTGGCCATGAAACTTCCTCTTTTTCTTCTCTTCTTCTAATTCTCATGCTGTGAAAAGTGATGACCCCTTGGGCTCCTTCCCTAAGATTTTAGCATCCCAATAAAGAAGGGCCAAGGCTATATAGACAACCCAGCCTCAGATAGCTTAGGACAGGGCTTCACAAAAGGCTGGGCTGTGTTGGAGTGGTTATGTTCACAAGTTATCTTCTTTTCTGCATTTTCTTTTCTTTTTTTTTTTTTAAAGATTTTAATTTTTTTCCTTTTTCTCCCCAAAGCCCCCAGGTACATAGTTGTATATTCTTCGTTGTGGGTCCTTCTAGTTGTGGCATGTGGGACCCTGCCTCAGCGTGGTTTGATGAGCAGTGCCATGTCCACGCCCAGGATTCGAACCAACGAAACACTGGGCCGCCTGCAGCGGAGTGCGCGAACTTAACCACTTGGCCACCGGGCCAACCCCTTTTTCTGCATTTTCTGATGATTCGTAATTTGTTTTCTTGTTTATTATCTGACTCCCCATTGGATTTTAGACTCCACAAAGTCAGCGATCATGTCTGCTTTATTTTCTACTGCATCTCCAGCGCCTATAACAGTGCCTGGCATAAATTAAATTTTTTTGAATGAATTAATATTACTTAAAAAATTTTAATTTAGTCTAACTTCAGGGCAATAGGATTTCTTGGGGGAAGTCTGTAAGTAATCTATCCATATATTTACCTGCTCAGTAATGTTTTAATCTTACCTAAGTCTACTGTTGACACTAGGAATTTCAGAATAACAAGCCAGAGGACAATAACAGACTATCCTTCATGGTTTAACCTAAACCCGGGGGCCCAGAAAGGTTAAAACCGAGAGTGCGAGTACTGTTTCTCCAGGCCAGGAAGCATCTGCTGTCGATATTCAGTCGTGCTGCACTTTCTCCACATTATCAGAGTAGAACATGTACCAGACTGTACTTCCATGGGACAATGGTCAATTTCAGAGTATGATCAGGCATTTCTAAACTAGAGAGTGTGGCTGTCTCTTTTTAGTCCCATGGAGTATAGGAATTAGTTTTATTCCTTATTTGTGTATCAAATAAAATCTGGATGTCCTGTAGTCTTATTGTCCCTGAATAAAAGGTGTGATTGATCTCAGCTTCACTTATGCTTTCAGTTTCACTGTGATCAGTCTCTTTGAAAAGTCTGGTTTCCTTTACTCACCACCCCACCTTAAAATTAAACACAAACTTGTGAGATAAATCTGCAGCCAAAAAAAAGGAGAAAAAATATCATATATGTCAAGAGCCTGGTGCAGAGTAGGTGTCAATAAATGGCCCTACCATTGTTAATATTTGTATCATTAGTGATATCTTCCAATATTAGTAACTGCCACTTATTAAGACTGTACTCTACTCTAAGAACTGTGCTAAGTGCTCTGCATGCGTTTTCTCATTTAATCCTAACACTAGTCCTATGAAGTATTGTATTGGTCAGGGCTCTCCAGAGACAGAACCAGGCAGCCTGGCTCTCAAGGTTGATCTCTCATTTATTTACATTCTTATCTGGGGACAGATCATGTCATTGGTTGATTTTATTTCTCAATTAGATCGAATTTTTATTCTGGAAACCCTGATAATCTTACTATTAAGCCACATACATTCAATTAAGAGAATTATATTTCTTTTTTCAAACAATTCACAAGGATTTTTAAGAAATTAGCCACTCATTGCTAAAGGGTGCAACTTACAGACCACCTCTTCCAAGCCTGAGACTATTCCACCAAAGTTGCCACCACCAAAGTGGTTTCCATCTGCCTGATGGAGACCAGGCTTCTCTGTGTCCCTGAATAAGCGCAAAAGTATAAGACATCTGATCCAGCAATTTACTGATGTCCAGAGGTAAAGCTGTACTCTGTTTTTTCACTAACTTACTAATTCTAAAATCAGAAATGCAAATACATTTTCTGGTAGAATTTGGGAAGTGGAATTATACATACTATTTTTGATTGCAAACAGAATCTCCTCACAGATATTGATTATTCTCCTTTTTATTGCTGTGGAACTCACTGAGTTTCCAAATTCACTTTAAAATTTTTATTATGTAACATTTGTTATATACAGAAGACTGTGTAATGAAATTGTAAGTTGTGAGTATAATAATAAAATTCAACAACCATAATCCCAGCCCAAGCTTAGAAATGAGAATTTTACAAATACCATTGATTCTACCTGTGTGCTCCTGCCCTAGGTCATTCCCCTCAGCATTACTCTTTATTACTTCTTTTATTTGTATACTTCTTTTGGTAAGACTAGAAAGACCTGAAACATTTTGTGACTTAAAAAAAAAAAAATCAGTTCTAGTTCTCTCGACAAACTTTGAAATAATAAGCATGATCTCCACGGCAGGCACCCCCTCCCCAAACCCTTGCTTCCCGTACGCTTAAATATAGGCTACAATTATTACTTCTCTATTTAGAGATTATTGTGGTTTCAGTTTTCATTGTGTCCTTGTGGGTTTTTTCTGTTTTGGTTGCCATTATAAATGTCTCTTTTATTCCCCCATGTGGTCATTTTCTTAAATACCTTGTTTAGCACGTCGTCAAAGGAGTGCGGTTTGACTGCATATCTGCCAGCCTCAGGGACAGTCAGATACTTTTTTTCCATTCCAAGTATAGACAACCTGCAGCGATAATTTAGGCTCTGTGAACTGTGGGGGAAGGGAAGACAACATGCATCTCTTAAACTCCTATAATGTGTCAAGTTTTTTGCCAGTATTTTCCCAGTTCAAAATTCCTACTAGGTAATTGTCATTATGTCTGTATTATAGAGAATACTGACACTCAGGTAATTGCCCAGGGTCACACAGGTGCTAAGTGGTGGAGCTAAGATGTGAGTCCAGGTCTTTTGTGGGTGTGATGAGTGGGGAGGCAGTTCAGCCTACTGAGATTCAGGCAGGCTCATTCTTAGCTATCTCCCCCCTCCCCTTCCTTGTGGAAATAATGATGCCAGTCCTGTTCATTCACCTCACAGGGACTTT
The DNA here is from genome assembly GCF_021613505.1 of Equus quagga. NCBI lineage: Eukaryota > Metazoa > Chordata > Mammalia > Perissodactyla > Equidae > Equus > Equus quagga. Next base: position 27,147,185 of record NC_060284.1, on the reverse strand, counting down.
GTGGGGCTTAGTGAGGTAATACTTAGAGTTTCAGAGGACAGATACTCCGGCCATCAAAAGCATTGTTTATGTTATTTTCTGGTGGTCAGGCAGTGAGAGGACATTTAGTTCTGGATCATCATTGTCTGTGGAAACCAGCAAAGCTGAACACCTCTAATTCAGACACAATCCCAAACCTCAGTCCACCCCTGGGCTCACCCATTTCCATTTACCAAATCTGCTCACACAGACTCTGACTTGTGTATTTGCCCCTCTCCTACCCTCCAAGTCTTCTCACCAAAATGATACAAAGATAGGACCCTGGGGAGGAAAGCCCAGAAACAGAACTCCTAACAAACAAACTCAATAATAAGCTCGTAAATATTTTACTAGTATTTCAAAATAGTATAAATTTCATATCAGTAAATTAAAAAATAGGTTAATTTATCATGGAGTTCCAAGATATAGCCAGCAAGAAAACAACTTTTAAACACAGAATGATAGTCACAGCTTTGGGAGCATTTCACAAATAAAAAAGCTTGTGTATAACAGGTGGCGCCCATCAGTGCCAATCCTGACTCTCTCTCTTTGGTCAGAGGATCTGAATATCTAACAATGATAATTCTTCTCCAGTTCCTCTCTGCCTCTGGTGTTAGGTTGGTTTTCTTCAACAACCTTCTGATCAGCCACGGCAAGAAGAAACAGTGTGTGCGTGTTAGCGTTCTGAGGGTGGTTTGGAGATTTACTCCCACCGAGTTGATAAACTTCCTCCTTCTTAACGGTTTTCTAGACTCCAATCCTAATCATTGCCCTCTTTCCAAATTCTCCACGTGTGTTGCTCAGGAAGCACAAGTAATTGTAAACCGCAGAGGTTGGTTCTCACCAACCGCTGGATTCAACCTGTAGAAAACTGGACAAAGCCCAGCTAACCCTTTCAGGAGCCCAGAGCAACTCCAAAGTGAAGAAAGTGAACTCAATTTGTATTGTGTAAATTGCACCCCTGAACAGTCTCAGGAAGTATCACAGCTTCCTGATTGCAAACCCAGATAAAGTTGAAGGCCACAGCTGCTAAGGACAAAAGCCACCAGCCCCCCAAATGAAGAAAAACGACATCTAAAGTCTGCAGTTGTGAGTAACCCCATTAGGTACATCAAGATCTAAAAGAGAATTCAGACGAAGGAATGGGTTTTGTCTCACACAGATAAAGATCACCTGGAAATTGGGAGATCTGAGATTTCTGACTACCAAGTTCTAAAAGTCAGTTTTTGCATGACTGTTCGCTGCAGAGCATTTTGAATCTGATGAAGAAGCATCTCAGGGATATGGGAGGAGATGATGGGCGCCTACATGTTGGGACACTATCTTATCCCTTAAAATCTCTTCTTGGCTCAACCTGCTTTCCATGACTGCAGTTAAATATAAAAGCCATTGTGTATTCTCAGTATTAAAAAAGGAGCCTTTGTGGCTTGAAAATGAGATCAGGATTGATTGCAAAGAGCAGAGTTCAAATTCCTTTGCTGACTGGTTGTGTGACTTCGGAAAATTTAGTCCTAGTTGTTTTATGTCTTAAATGGAGATAATAATACCTACTTGGAGGGTTATTGTGAAGATCAGAGATTATACACGCAAAATGCCTGAACCAGAGCAGGTATTCAACATGTAATAGTTATTAGGCTATCCTTGTTAACCAATAGCTCTGAAATTTATCATCTAGAGCCAATTTGAAATGTAACAGGGCTAGAAACTTCCATTTCTGGTAGTACTGTGGATTAGATACCCTGAACAACCCTCTAAATTGAAGCAGCTAAAATTCTGAGTGAAATAATTTTAAATAATTGTAAATACATCCAAGGTACAGAATTTGTTGATTTCAAAACCAGTAGTGAAAGTAGGAAATCTGGTCAGGAAACAAGTGCCAAGCCAGCTATCACCCTGAGGCTTTTTTCAAACTCAAGAGAGTCCTTCCTCCTTGCCAGCTGCAAGAGCAGGGCATGGAGTCAGGAGTTACAGCCTAGGCTGACCAAAGTGGAGAATCCAATAGGAAACCCACCTTATTGCACCCTCAATGCACGGGTAAATAAGAAATCACACTGCACAGAAGGAGATAATGAAGAACTGCTTATCTGCACCGTAGTGCTAGTGGAGGGGACAGAAATCCCCCTTAAGAATTCATAAAGCAAGTTGGTCCTCGCATGTGGTTTCTGTCAAGATTCACTTTAATTTAAATGAAGAATTTTAAATTAAGATTTTAATCTAACTATAGCCCCAGATTGGTAGCACTCCAGGCAACTGTGAGAAACAAATGCAAATTTCTCTGGAGGAATTTAATTCACATCTCAAAGAATTCCTATAGGTTTAGTTCCAAGGAAAATGGGCAGCTTACATTTTTTTTAAAAAAAATCACAAAACATACAATGAAAAACAAGACACCATGAATGACAACCATTGGAAACAAATTTCAGCAAATATTTCAGATGTTGAAATTATTGACAAAAAACGTGAAATATATATGTTTAATATATTTAGAGAAATTGAATGTTTGAAATTATAAGCAGAGAATAATGACAATAATGACTTAGCAGATTTGAAAGCAAATAGAACTTCTAGAAATAAAAAGAGAACAAAGAACAGATGGGATAAATAGAAAACAAATAGCAAGACGTTAGACTCAAACCATGAAATCCCTACGAATAGCAGCAGAGCATCATTGTCTGATATACTGCCAGAAGATGAGAGGATGGCACAAAAAGACTGGGCTCTGCTCTGCTGTACACCGGGTCACTAGGAGTCGGCATTGACTCAATGGCACTAACAACAAAGACCCAAACCTAACCATATCAATAATCCCATTCTATGTAAAGGTAAATGATTTAAACCAGTGCTGTCCAATACAGCAGCTACTGGCCACATGTGGCTATTGAGCACCTGAAATGTGGCTAGCATGACTGAAGAACTGATTTTTAAATTTTAATTAATTTAAATTTAAATAGGCATATGTGACTAGTGGCTACTGTATTGGGCAGCACAGTTCCAAACACCCCAATTAAAAGTCAGAGATTATCTGAGTGGATGAAAAAGCAAGATCTAATTATATGCTGCTACAAAACAAAAAAAATCTATTTTTAATATAGACACAAATAGATTAAAAGTAAAAGAGTAGAAGATATACCATGACAACATTAATTAAAAGAAAGCTGGTGTACCCATATTAATGTCAGGCAAAACAGATTTTAGGGCACAAAATATTACCAGAGATAAAGAGAGTCATTTCATGAGATAAAGGGGAAAATGCCTCAAGAAAATGTCACAATCCTAAATATTATGCAACTAAAAACTGAGCTTCAAAATACATGAAGGAAAAACTGATAAAACTGCAAGGAAAAACCCACAATTATAGGGGCTGGCCCTGTGGCCGAGTGGTTAAGTTCGTGCACTCCGCTGCAGGTGGCCCAGTGTTTCGTTGGTTTGAATCCTGGGTGCAGACATGGCACTGCTCATCAAACCACGCTGAGGCAGCGTCCCACATGCCACAACTAGAAGGACCCACAACTAAAAATATACAATTATGTACCTGGGGGCTTTGGGGAGAAAAAGGAAAAAAATAAAATCTTTAAAAAAAATCCACAATTATAATCAGAGATTTTAATACTCCTCTCTCAATAATTAGTAGAACAAATGACATAAGCAGCACTATCAACAAACTTGATCCAATTGACATATATAGAACTTTCTATCCAACAACAGCAGAATACACATTCTTTTAAAGTACACACAGAATGTACATTCTTTTTAAAGTAAAAAAAAAAAAAAAGGATTAATCACTAAGGTATACCATATTCTGATCCATAGAAGTACCAGTATATTTAAAGTGATTCAAGTCATACAAAGTTTATTTCTAATCATAATGGAATTAAATTAGAAATCAATAATAGAAAGATATCTTGAAATATCCAAATATTTAGAAACTAAATAATGTACTTCTAAGTATCACACAGATCAAAGAAGAATTCAAAAGGAAAGTTAGAAGGTATTTTGAACTGATAAAAGTGAAAATACAACACATCAAAATCTGTGGGATTCAGCCATGCACGGCTTAGAAGGAAATTTATAGCATTGAATACCTATATTAGAAGAAAAGAAAAATCTTAAATCAATAACTTCAGCTTCCACCTTAAGAAACTAGGAAAAGAAGAACAGATTATACGTAAAGTAAGTAGAAGAAAGGCAATAATAAAGATAAGAACAGAAATCAATGAAATGGAAAACACAAAAATAAACCTCTAGCCAGACTAATCAGGAAGAAAAGAGAGAAGACACAAGTTGTCATATCAAGAATGAGAGAGGTGGCATCACTACAGATGCTAAAGATAGTGAGAGTAAATGAGGAAATTATGAATAATTTTATGCCAATAAATTCAACAACTTAGAAGTGGACAAATTCCTCGAAAGTTACAAACTCCCAAGGGCACTCAAGATGAAATAGATGACTTGAATTAGCTAATATAGCTACCTAAGAAATTGAACTTGGGCTTTCCCACAAAGAAAACTATACACCTGACTGGCTTCGCTGGTAAATTCTACCAAATATTTGTGGAAGAAATAATACAAATTCTATAAAAACTCTTCTAGACAAATGAAGAGGAGGGAATATTTCTCATCACATTCTATGAAGCCAGCATTACTCTGATACCAAAACCAAAGAAAGACATTATAAGTAAACTACTAACCAATATCTCTCATCAACATAGATGCAAGAATTCATAAGAGTTTTAGGTAATGGAATCCTACAATACATAAAAAGGATAATACACCATAACCAGGAGAGTTTTATTCCAGGAACACAGCTTGATTTAACATTTAAAAATTCACTAATATAATTCACCGTATCGACAGACTAAAAAACAGAAAAACCATATGCCATTCTCAATAGATGTAGAAAAAGCATTTGACAAAATCCAGCATCTATTCCTGATAAGAACTCTTAGCAAACCAGTAATAGAAGAGAACTTCCTCAACCTAATAAAGGATATCTATAAAAAAGATCTACATCTAACATCACACTTAGTGGTAGAAAAGGGAATTCCTTCCCCCTAAGATCAGAACAAGGCAAGCATGTTTGCTCTCACCACTTCTATTCAACATTGTACTGGAGGTTCTAGCCAGTGCAATAAGTCAAGAAAAAGAAATTAAAGGTATTCAGATTGGGAAGGAAAAAAACTATATTTGCTGACATCACGATTATCTTTATAGATAATCCTATGGACTGTACAAAAAGATCTTACTAGAACCAATAGGTGAGTTCAGCGTGTTTTCAGGATACATAATCATAGTGCAAAAATCTATTGTTTTCCTATGTATAAACAATGAAGAATCAGAAATTAAAATTATAAAAGTAATACCATCTACAATAGCATAAAATATGAAATAAGAATAAATTTGACAAAAGATGTATAATAACTATATAATGATAGCTACAAAACATGGGTGAAAGAAATTAAAGAAGACCTAAAAAGATGGAGAGATATATCATATTCATGGATCAGAAGACCTGAGATTATTAAAATACCAATCCTCCCCAAAGTGATTAAATAGGTTCAATACTATCCCAATTAAAATCTCAACAGGCTTTTTTTTTTTAAAATAAATTGACCAACTGATTCTTAAATTTATATAGAAACGAAAGGGACCTAAAATAACTAAAATAACTTTGAAAATAAAACAAACAAAAATAAAGCTGCAGCACTTACACTACTGGATCTCAAAACTTATTATAAAACTACAATAATTAGAACAACATAGTACTTGTGTAAAGATAGACAAATCAATCAATGTAACAAAGTAGAGAGTCAAGAAAGAGACCTAGGCATCTAAGGTTCACTGATTTTCAACAAGGTACCAAGGTAATTCAATGAGGGGAAAGAATAACTTTTTCAACAAACTGTTGGAACAATTGACTAGCCATATGGAAAAATATCAACCTGACTCTGTATCCTACCATATTAGAAGATTTACTCAATGTGTGATTGACTAAAACATACAGAATTAAAACTACAAAATTTATAGATATAAATGTACAAGACAATCTTACCTTGGCTTTGTCAAAGATTTTTAAAAATATGACACAAAAATCAAGACAGTAATAAAAAACATTAATAAATTATATTTCATCAAAATTAAAAACTTTTGCTCTTCAAAGGACACCATTAAAAACTGAAAAGGCAAGCTACAGACTGGGAAAAGATATTTGCAAAATATATATCTGACAAAATTCTTATATCTAGAATATCTAAAGAATTATTATAATTCAATAATAAGAAGACAAACAACACAATTTAAAAATAGGCAAAACATTTAAACAGACATTTCACCAAAGAAGATGCATGAATGGCAAATAAGCACATGAAAAGATGCTCAGCATCATTAGTCATCAGAGAAATGCAAATTAAAACCACAATGTGATACAACTACACATCTACTAGAATGGCTACAAGTAAAACGCTTCATAACACCACACGCTGGCAAGGATGTGGAGAACTGGAACCTTCATTCGCTGCTGGTGGGAAACTTTTTTTTCCATTCACTCTGGAAAATCCTTTGGCAGTGTCTTAAAAAAAGGTTAAACATACACCTACCATATAATTCAGCTATTCCATTCCTAAATATTTATGCCCCTGCAAAATGAAAGCACATGTCCACAACAAGATGTACATGAATGTTCGTAGCCAAGGACATAATAATGAGAATGTAATAGCGAAGAACTGGAAATGTCCAACAACACGTGACAAGATAAACTGTGATATACCCATACAATGGAGTACTACTCAGCAATAAAAATAAACGAACTATTGATAGACCTAATAATATGGATGAACTTCAGGATAATTTCGTTGCGTGAAAACAATCAGACCAAAAAAAGGAGTTGTACTGTATAATTCTATATGTACAAAATTCTAGAAAATGCAAATTAATCTACAATGATAGAAAACAGATCAATGGTTGCTTGAAGAGCGGTAGTGGTAGGGAAGGACTGGAGAAAAGCATTACAAAGGGGCATGAGGAAACTTTTAGGGGTGAAGGATGTTTATTATCTTGGCTGTGGTGATGGTTTCATGAGTGTATGCATATGTCAAATTTTATCGAAGTGTATACTTTGAATGTGTGCATTTTATTGTATGTTGATTATGCTTCAATAAAGCTGTACAAAAACCTTCAATGCATTAAAAAGAAACTAGACACAGCTGAAAAAAGAATCAGAAAACTGGATCTGAAGATACCATCCACGTGTGTTAGAATGAGATAAAAAGAGGGACATGTTGGAGCTGGCCCCACGGCGTAGTGGTTAAGTTCAGGGTGCTCCACTTCGGTGGCCCAGGTTCTTGGGTTTGGTTCCTGGGCTCGGACCTACACCACTTGTCAGTCATGTTGTGGCAGCAACCCACATACAAATAAAGGAAAACTGGCACAGATGTTAGCTCAGGGCTAATCTTCCTCAAGTGAAAAAAGAGGAAGATTGGCAACAGATGTTAGCTCAGGACGAATCGTTCTCAGCAAAAAAAAACAAGAGGGACATGTTATAAAGCGACTAAGCCTAGAGTGTGAAGGTCAAACAGAGTTCCAGAAGGATATAATGATGAGAATGTAAAATAGTCAGTGTTTCTTAGATCCAGGAAACTCAGTGAATCTCAAGCGGCAGGTATAAAAAGAAATTCACCCCAGACACATCCTAGTGAAACAGCAGAATACAAATAGACGAAGAGAGAGAAAGCGCGCACACTCTTAAAGCAGCCAGAGAGAAAGAAAACTCACCTAAGAAAATGGGCAGTTAGACTCACAGTTGACTTCGTAAGAACAACTAAGGGGGAGAATACAGTGTAAGAACTTCTTCAACGTGCTGCGAGAAAACAGCTATCAACCTAAAATTTCCACATCCAGTGACGCTATATTTCAAGAAAAGGGATTATATAAAGAATATTTCCAGGCAACCAAAACAGAGAAAAATAACAAAAACACCTCCCCCCACCTCCAATAACCTGAGAGAATGTATCCCCCTAAGACCTTCTCTAAAGGAAACCTAAAGGACGTACTCCAGCAGAATGAAAAATGGAAAGCCTGAGATGCAAGAAGAAACGTTGGACAACATATTAGTAAATAGGAAGGCATTTGTCAGCAAACATTGACAATGTCTAATTTTTGGAGGGAAAATAGACTAGAATTAAAATACTGGGCTTATATGGGAATTAAAATCGTCCACAGTCCTTGATTATTTAGGAGTAAGGTAAAGATGTTAACTTCAGACTTTATATTGTCAGCATGTAAATTAACTAGTGTAATCCCTGAAATAATAAACACAGTGCTTATACTTTCCAAACAATTAGAGGGAAATGGAAATAGAAAAAGAAAAAAAAATCAAATCAAAAGAAGGCAAAGCAAGAAAGAGAAAATAAAAAGTAACACATAGTAAGAGGATCTAGAGCATTTAAAACAGTGCCTGGCATGTTATCATTATAATAATTATTCTTCATTTATTAAAGAATAATATATTTATTATATAATATAATAATTTGTTATTATAACTGTTATTTCATTCTCTTTTTCTTTTTTGAGGAAGATTAGCTCTGAGCTAACATCTGCCACCAATCCTCCTCTTTTTGCTGAGGAAGATTGGCCCTGAGCTAACATCTGTGCCCATCTTCCTCTACTTTATATGTGGGACGCCTGCCACAGCATGGCTTGACAAGGGGTGTGTAGGTCTGCACCCAGGATCTGGGCTGGTGAACCCAGGGCCGCTGAAGCAGAGCATGTGAACTTAACCGCTGCACCACCGGGCTGGCCCCTATTTCTTTTTTGATAAATCTCTCTGTAGCATTCAAGACAAAGACCTGTTAACAGGCAAGTTCTGCTAGTACTGATAGTTCCTTGATGTTAAGTTGATAATACTAATGAAAAGACAGGCAGTAATCTGGAGGAATTAGAAAATTCTATTACTCACAAGATGTATAACCTTAGGCCAGTCACTTCCCACTCTGGCCTTAGTTTCCTCATCTGTAAAAAGAGGGAGTTGGAGGGGGTTAGAGAAGAAGTACAAATTGCATGGTTCTGTATTTTTAAATCCTCATTAACTGAAAGAAAAGAAATCTCCTGACTCATGCCAAAAAAATGAATAAAAAAGATTCAGAAACGGTTTATTTGGGTGAGTGGCAATCTCACCACAAGCACTCACGACAAGTTCGGTCCACTGAGGAGGAAGCGGTGGCTCTCCTTGCTCATCCCAGAGCCTGACAAGCCTGGAGGCCACTGAGCAGGAACAAAGTGAAGCCCCGACTCAGAGGAGACTCGTCAAAGGCACCTTTCCCACCCAGGATGGAAGGAATTCCAGAGGCTTGCGGAGGAGCCGGCAGGCTCAGAGCTCTGCACAAAGCACTGGGCTGGGGCTGCCAGACAGCGCGAAGCCATCAAACAAACCCACTCTCCTTTTGCCACATTACACAGACTTTTCAAATGCACCCTCTCTGCTGAAAGTCTTGAACGCTGAACTTCTTGCATCCTCCTACCCGTCATCCTTCCAATTCACAGATGCAAACGCCTACCCTTTACACGTTTTGCACACATTGTGATAGGATAATGCCCTCCAGATCTAGGTGTTGCAGAGGGAACTCAGGTATGGAAGATTACTGGCTCAGCTTTGAAAGGTAAACCTGGTCTGTGTGATGGATGCTGAGGGAGGAGGGCAGAGAGCCTCTTGGGAAGTTCCCTTGAATTTGGGTGTGGTGCGATTCTTTCTGTTTCCAAGTATGGTTTTATCTAATCTGTTTGATGCTGCTCTGTTGACTGACTACTTTATCCCTAAAAAATCCGCTGAACTAAAGTTTCTCTTTCACGACTTTTGAAGATAGGGTCTACCCTGTTGGAAGGCAGTGTCACAAGCAAAGGGATATGTGTACAAGGATGTTTGCCATTCTTTGAAATTTATTATTTATAAATTTATTTAAAAGCATTATTTAAAATTGTGGAGTCTCAGTAAAAACCTGTCAGCAGAGTCATGGGCACATTCATTTATCATAATGCTAGGAACTAGCCATGTAGCAAAACAAGTCACTGAGTAGTATATAAAGTATGATCCCATTCTGGTAAAAATCAATGGTAACAATAATAATGTTCATATTCGAAGGGAAAAAAATTGGACGAAGGTGGGTCAAAATGTTAACAATGATCACTTGGGGCTGGGGTGAAGTGGGATGCAATTTGGGGCCATTTCACTGTCTGTGTTGTGTTTGCAGTGTTTCAACTTCATGTAACTTTGTATTCCTTTTGGATAAGAAGGAAAGAAAGAAAGGCAGCGTTAGAAACACTTCTCCATTCCCTGGCCCCCTGGTCTTGGTATTGTACCCTCTTGGTAGCCAAGGTGAAGACTTGGTGCTGAGTTGCATTCTTGGTCAAATGTTTTCTCCTCAAGACGGAGATACTTTCTTTCCATAGCTGCAGATTTTATTCCACAGCATGCAATACCAGCTTATTGCTTTCACTCATTTGTAATGGCTCTGTTCTCAACAGGACATGTTGTACCTGTAGGCATTCATATCTTAAAATACTTGAGGTAGCTCTCTGTAGTATTTGACCACTGAATTTGAAATTTACTTATACATCACTTTTGGTTAAATTGATAAATAAATCATATTATTTCTTCTATTTTAGAGTTTAATTTTTTTAAAAAGTACTCAATATGTGAGGATATTTATTGCAACTAAAGAATGGAGAATTTCAATGTGCTGAGATTAAAATCTGATGTAGTCTACCCATTTGAAACTTTAAGGTTCCTATGACTCTTTAAATTTTAAACATGTCCACACATATACAACTGGAAATTTTGACCCCAAATATTGCCTCAGTTTCCTGGATGTTTCCAGCCAAGTGTATATTGTTTTACTTTATGTCTAGAGACCCAGCCTAACAAAACTTGGCATGTTTTCATAGGTTTTTTTGGTTTGCAATTTATTTCATTCATTCACTCATTCAACAAACATCTTCTACTACCATTAGTGTTAAAAATAATAGCTCACATTTAATAGAGTATTTACTACTTGTTGGTAGTTAATACTAACTAATATTTAATTCCCATTTATTACCTGCTGCTTTTTAATTAAATGCCTTCCTTTTGCCTGGCATTGGAGAAGATACAAAAATGATGTGGACCCTGAGGTATATAAATAATCCAAATATGGCTGTGTACTCAAAAGGAGGGTCAGATACTAGGTTATGCAGTTCCTAGACTGAATAAATGACTTCCCGTCTCAGAGTTCGAGGAAGCTTCATGAGGGAATTGGCATTATATTTGAGTCTTTAAGCAAAGGATTTGGTCATCTGGAGAAGGGGGAGGAGGGACATTACAGATAAAGGCAGAAAGGCAGAGACAGGAATGTGCAGGGTCCCGGGTGTATTGGGGCTGCAGCATGTGGTGCATGAAGAGGAGTCACAGGAAAGAAGGCCAGAGGGGCAGATATCAAGAACGTTGCAGGTATAAGGGCCAGTGAATCATTTATCCCAACACCGTCATTTTACAGATGAAGACATTAAGGCTCACAGACAAGGCAAGTGCCCTCAGTTACTCAGTAGTGGGAATGGAATTAGACCTCAAGCTTTGCTGGTTCCCACACTTGAGCTTCCAGTTAGGCTGGGACAGATCAAGGAGTGCCCAGAATGCCAGGCTATAGCTAGGTGGTCATCTCAATGCAGAGGGGAGCCACTGAAAGTTTCAAGCAGAATGTGAGTAGCAGAGGTGAGGCAGGGGCTAAGATAATTTGAAGATACCTAGGCTAAGTGACTGGGAAGCTAGAAGCTATATTTTGGTAACTCTAATTTCATATCACATGGCTTCTGTTAACACACAGGATCAGATCTAGAAAAATAATGATTAGTTTAATTGAAAACAATCGGTTGATCTCAAAGTAACTACTTGATTGAATATAACCTCTCTTAAAAACTCATGTCTTCAGACAGGGATTTTAGTTTAAGAGTATGTTTATGAGGGTTGGAGAAAGTCAGCATTCTGTAATGGGTATCAGGGGCTCAATTTGTCTCCTCTGAGTCTGCTTCTGCCCTTGGGAGATGAAGACTCTGTCACTGGGAGATGAAGACTCTGTCACTTGAGTCTTCATCTCCACGTAACTTGTATTCTCTTTACATTTGAAAAAGAGATCAAATATGACTTTTTTTGAGTTTTTTACTAGAGGCTTATTTTAGTTACATTTATTTTTAGTTTTACTTTCCTCACAAGCAGCATCTTCCAGCACCACAAACGATAGAAACAGGGATCAACGAAAGAGGTTACCTTTGGCCACAGACACACAAAGCCTCCTAAACAGCAGCATGAGTCTCATTCCCCTCACACGTGGAACTGCAGGCCACAGACGCACCTCACAACCGCCGTTCTCAAGGGGAGGCAAAGAGCTGAGAGAGTCAGACTGTCTGGGTTCCAATCCCAGCTCTTGGACCAGTCAGGCAACGCTTCTGAAGCTGATTCTCATCTGTAAAATGGAGCTAGCTAATGATAACTCATCCCCGGTTTGCGCTGGTTTTGAGAATTGCTAGACAGTGGGCCAAAAGAGCTGACCACAGTGCCAGACACGCAGTGACCACCTTGTTCAACATTAAGCCATATGAATTGGTTCGCCCACACTTCAGGACAGACAAGTCGCTCAGAGAACAGCAGAATTTCTGAGAAGAGTTGTCAGTTCCCAAGAAACTGTGCCCTTATTTTAGATGAGCTCTAGAACTAAGGACGTAACAAAACCACTTCACAGTTTTACTTCTCCAGGGTCAATCGTTTTGAGAGTATTACTAAGAGCCTTTAAGGAAGATGTATATTTCCACATCTCTGATTTATGTAAAACTATACACCCCGAACCAAAACAGACTCTTTCTCTCTCCCAATCTGGCCTGCTTCCCAGCTGTTCACGGGAATTGTTAGAAGCTCCACTCGCTCCGCAGGAGCCGGAGGAAAGCAAACAGCTCTGGCAGGCAGGCACCCCACCCACCATTTTATTTTCCTAAATCACTCCTTTAGCTAATATTTCAGGGACAGACACGCGACGCATCTGGCTCCAACCAAATATTTTCAGTCACTCGGATTCCAAGGTAAATATTTGCCAGTTCGATTGCAGTAACTTTGGTAGAGTGAAACAGGGAGCCATTTATCAACTTTCAATCAGGGTCGGGGCAGCTGCGCGGGAGGCGTGGCCCCGCCCCCTTCCCGTGAGCCCCCGCGCGGGCCCCACCCCTACGCTTCCGGTTTGCAGAGATGCTGTCTTCAGAGGTCATTTCTTTTCCGTCAGCTGTTGCCTTTCCCTACGCTCCATGGCTTATCGAAAGCGTGTTGGTAGTGGCCATTTGGAGGTGTCGAGATGCACCAGGGAAGGGTTAGGAAGTCTCCGAGGACGCGAGGACACGTGGTGACAGGTGACAGGCGTGACTTGAGGTGGAAGGGCCAGGGAGATGCCTCACTACCTTAAGAGACTCTTCCCGCTGGCCCAAGGCTTTTGAGCTACAATGAATGAATAGTGCCTGTCCTATCTAGTCGTTGGCACCTAGGTGAGAATGAATATATTAGCCTTTTTCTTGGGCACATTTTATGCAGAAAGAATCATAAAGGGAGATGAGAACACAGGAAAATGGGGTGGGAGTAAGGTCGGTGTATATTAGAAGCAAACTTTTTGCCTTTTCTGTGGCAGGGTTTTTAACCTTTTGGGGGTCCTTTTGAGACTGTACCAAGACTAAGGATCCTTTATTTCCCAAGAAAACATTTGTGAGCACAGTATTTTGCTTATAATCGGGAGATTCATGGATCCCCAGAACCCAGCTACAGATTCCCATGGGGGAGCCATGGACCCCAGGTGGCAAACCTTGGGTTTTAGGTACAGCACACCCTGGTGACCTGGGACTGAGGATGCAGAATTCCTTATCTTGCCCAGGGGCAGGACTGGGGTGAAGAGAGTGAGGCACTTGCCTTGGGCACAGAATTTATGGGCGCATCAAAAAGCTCAGAAATCAAGATTAAGTAATGTTTTACTGCACTATTTTAAATGATCAAATCTGCAAACTACAGCTGCAAACTTGTCACCCTTTTTTGTAAACAAAATTTTATTGGAACCAGGACCAGGATTAGGGTGAGTGGGTGAGGCAGGGCTGCACAACTGCGGGTCAGATTCTGTCTTTATTTAAAATTTTATTTTGTATTTTGTTCATTATGGATTTTTTGGTTTTTAAACAGTTCATTAAAACATTATTTGTTTTGAATGCTGAGTTTTTTGTGCCTCCCCCCACCCTTTTAATTTTGCACCCAACTCTAGTGGCCTCCTTTGCTTTACTCTAGCCCAGCCCTGTTTATCTTAGCCCAGGATGCTGTTCAACTAAGACCCAAATCTAAGTGGTCACTTGCTGAGTGCTTAGAGATGATTTTGTTTTAAGGAAATTGAGGCTCAGACAAGTGAAGTCAGTTGGCCAAGGAGGCACAGTGTCAGATTGTGCCACTAGTTTTCTCACTGCCATCTGGTTTTCTTTTCACCTCACCGTGATGAGGTATGAAGCTTGCCTTCATAGTTCCCTCCAGAAAATTTCCTGAAAGTGCTCTGAATTCTCTCTCCTAATGTCTCCAATGCCTGTGTTTTGCTAGTTTCCTCATGATGCTACTCCCCAAGCCACTCTGGAATTCACCTAGTTCTGAGGGATTGGGAGCCAGAATTCTTGATCAGTGTCATGTCTGCAAGGCCTTCTCTCTCATCTTGGATGATTAACTTCCGTGCGGATTTTTTTTTTTTTTTGCCACAAGGCATATAATCTTAGAAAGCTAATTTCCTCCTTGTTTCTTTTGAAAGATATTTTTAAACCTGGAGAGAAGAAGTCAGGCAGAACAACTCTGTGAAGCAGGTACTGGTATTATTCCTATTTCACTGATGAAGAAACTGAGGCACAAAATGGCTGTGTAACCTGTCCACCGTCTCCCTAAGTATCAGAATCAGGATTCAAATCCAGGTATCCTGACTGCAGGATCTTTTTTAACCAGCACATGGTGTGGCCTCTTGTAGGCCATTTTGCCTCAGCTGGAACAATTCCTGATGGGAAGCTGTCTCGGGAGACCCGTTCTGTTGCTGGGCAGCTTCATCAGTTAGTGTCTTCCTTTTGTTTGTTGGTACAAGTCATAGACAGTTGTCCAAAATGGTTTCCTATTTTCTAAATGAGAAGAAAAGTGAAAATGAGAGTGAAGAACACCAAGAATAAAATCCCTCCATCTGCCCCACCTCCACCAAACATTCCTGACCCACTTCCAGTTCTGTGGGTTTCCTGAAAAGACACAAAATTCCCTCTTTCAGTTTTGTGTCTTTTGAAGGTAAAATCCCCATCCTCTGTGTTTATGCCTTCTTTCAGGAAGGATTTCAGGTGGCCCACGTGGATTATAAAATACGATTAAGTAGCATAAATTAAAAGTGTATGACATTATCCAGCAATTTCACTTTTAAGTATTTGTTCTTCAGAAATAGTTAGAGGAATTTACAAGGATAAATACTCATGGGTTTTTATTGTATCATTTTTGTAATTGTACAAAAAATTGTAGGCAATTTAAATGTATATTAATAAGGAAATGGCTGAATAAATAATAAATAATGGAGTACTTTTACTTTGAAATACTCTGTAACTGGTAAAAGGTAGCTCTTTATGTACTAACATGGGATGATGTCAGTAACACAGTGTGGAATTTAAGCAGTAATTTTTATAACTATATTTATAAAAAGAATATTTTTATATGGTGTGCATTGAAAAAGCTTTGGAAGCACATACTCCAAATTATTCGCAGTGGTTACCTCTGGGGTGAAAGTGGTGATAGAAAAGGGTGAGAGAACTTTCAATCAGTCAGGATCACCCCGTTACAGTTTAAGCTCAAAGGCAAGGGCTGTTGAGCACCACGGATCGGGTCCAACACATCCTCAGTGGTCAACTAATGTTTGTTGAGTTGATTAAGAAGCTGGATCATATCTTCAGTATGTATTGGTATTTAAAGTTGATTGCTGGCACAGTAAATAATCATCTTTAAAAAAAAACTGTTCCAAAGCAGCCTTCCCCCCAAAAGTATCAAAATTGTTTTTCTGCTATTCAGACTACTTTTAACTACTTTTGGTGCCTGAAGTTAAAATAAACTCCATATTTGCTCTGGAGAAAATCAGTACTGACATTTTTAAATTGATGCTTGATAACATATTACCTCCATTGGCATCCCAGGTGAGGTACAGCAGTTTAAAAAAACCCACTTTTTTCTCATTTCAAAAGTTCATTGAAGAAAATGTGGAAAATAAGAAAAAGTATAAAGAAGAAAACAAAGAATCTGTAATCCCACACCCTAAAGATAACCATTGTGAACCTTTAAATGTGCTTCTTTCCTATGTTTTTTCTATGTGCAGCACTTTTTTGGGAAGATTTTTTTATTGTGATAAAATATACATAACATAAAATATGCATAACAAATATACATAAGCCATAAAATGGCTTACTGCTTTAATCATTTTTAAGTATATGATTCAGTGGCATTAAGTACGGTTACGTTATTGTGTGTTCATCATGAGTATCCATCTCCAGAACTTTTTCATCATCCCAGACTGAAACTCTGTATCTATTCAACAATAACTCCCATTCTTCTCTCCCTCGGCTCCACTATTCTACTTTCTGTCTCTGTGAATGTAACTATTCTAGTTACGTCAGGTAAGTGAAATCATACAATATTTGTTCTTTTGTTTCTGGCTTATTGCACTTAGCATTATGTTTTTAAGATTCATCCCTGTTGTAGCATGTATCAGAATTTCATTATTTTAAGGCTGAATAGCTGTCCATTGTATGTATTTACCATGTTTTGTGTATTCGTTCATCTTTTTGAGAACATTTGGGTTATTTCCACGTTTTGGCTATTGTGAATAATGCTGCTGTGAACATTGGTGTAGAGATATCTGTTCAAGTTCCTGATTAAATTCTTTTGGATATGTACCTAGAAGTGGAATTGCTGGGTCCTATGCTAATTCTATGCTTAATTTCTTGAGGACCACCATACTATTTTCCACAGCAGCTGCACCATTTGACACTCCCGCCAGCAGTGCACAAGGGTTCCAACTTCTTCACATTCTCGACAACACTTATTATTTATCTTTTTGTTTTTGATAATCCCCATCCTAACGGGTATGAAGTGGAATTTCATTGTCATTTTGATTTGAAGTTCCCTAGTGATTAGTGATATTGAGCACGTTTTCATATTGGCCATTAGTATATATTCTTTGGAGAAATGTCTATTCAAGTTTTCTAGCCAGTTTTTAATTGGGTTATTTTTGTTGTTGAGTTGTAGGAGTATTTATGTATTCTCAGTATCAATCCCTTATTAGCTCTATGTGTAGTACTTTTTTAATGTCAGACTTGTTCTGGTTAGAGCTCTGGCTGCTTCTCTGGGCTGTCCTCACCCTCACTGGTGTGTGTTCAAGGGATTGTAAAGTTATTTGATTGGGAACAAAGGGAAGACAGCATGAACTTGAATCTAGTGCAGAAGCACAGTGGCCCAGCAGAGCTTAGTGAAAGTGATTGTTAGAATTTTGACTATGGAGGGCTTGCTGAAACCTCAGTTAAATCGGTTTCATTTGTCACAAAATGGAGGTGATGATAAGACCTACCTTGTTTTGCCAAACAGTAGCGTAAATGCTGGAATATTATTATGGCTAATAGTCATTATTGTGGTTAATGTTTATAAGGAGAGTACTGTGCGCCACTATGTGTCAAATGGATTATCTCATTTAATGCTCAAAATAGTCTTATGAGGTAGGCCCTATCATTTTCACCATGTTACCATCTCTGAACTTCTTTTGTTGTCTCTAAAATGAAGAAAATTATATCTACCTTGCAGAACTGTTGTGAGGAGTAAATGAGAATAGTGAACATAGAGGGCCTAGCGAAGCACATGCACATAGTAGGTGCTTAACAGTGACAGCTCCTTTCCCTCAGCCCAGGAAGTGATTCCAATAAGCACAAAGTACAGTGTACGAGGATCCTGCTTGGTTTCTAACAATCTTGAATTTCCTGCTACTTCCCCTTCACAGTGAATTATAATGATTATACTGGTCAGATAGGAAAATCTGATACCATTTATTCACAAGACAGGAATATCTTGTAATCACCTACCTGCAAGACCAAAGCGAAGAGATCATTTATTATCAGACACTAGGAAGACCTCTGCAGTCACTCATCTAGGAAGTGAACAAGCACCAGTAGCCCTGGAAACAGCTGTCTATGTATTTTTGTCCAATACATTAGTGATGTTTTAACACGTCATCATTTTGGCTGATAATGTACCATTTCCTTGAATTCCTTTGCATTTTACTCCCTTTGCTCACCTCCTTTATTTTTTAAAATAATGATTACAATGAAGATGTACAACTGGCTGAGACCAAACTAGAAGAGGCAAGCAGGGCTTAAATTAGTTAACACGTTAATATAGTCCTTAGCGGTTGTAGTGATTAGTGTAGTAGTTATTCTGGGTCACATTTCCTGGATGTTGTTTGGACATTCATTGGGTGGATCCAGGCCACACATTTCCTCTTTGGCTGCAGCTAATAAATTAACTGGCAGCGGGATCAAGTCCTGCTTCTCACTGGCAGCTGGGCCCTCCCTTGGAGCCTCTCTACAATCCCCTCACTTATTGCTAATTGACTTCCTAATTCCCCACAGCAGCTGTTGTAAACCTTTTTCACTCTTCTCCATCCCCTTAATCTTCTCCCTGCGCTCTCCACACAGCGAGTGGCAGGTGACTGTGCATCGTGATCAGTTCTCTTTCCCACTGCCTTTGGGTCCTCTGCCATCCTCACCTCATCTCCCTGAGGCCCTCATCCCGAAGACTCCCTTATCTCTCAGGGCCTGGCTCCTTCATTTACTCCCTCTCTCCTATCTTCACTCTCTCCTCTTCTTTTCCCTTCACCCATAAACAAGCTCAAATCTTCCTCAACCTGTAGAGGCTCAACCATATTTCCCTTGAAGTTAATCCCTTTCTCCTTTCATTACAGGCAAGCTCTTAAATTTTTTTTCCTCATTACAAAAGTAATATAGTAGTATAAAAATGGGGAAGTACAGTGGCGCAGCAGTTAAGCCCGCACGTTCCGCTTCGGCGGCCCGGGGTTCACTGGTTCAGATCCCGGATGTGGACATGGCACTGCTTGGCAAGCCATGCTGAGGTAGGCGTCCCACATATAAAGTAGAGGAAGATGGGCACGGATGTTAGCTCAGGGCCAGTCTTCCTCAGCAAAAAGAGGAGGATTGGCAGCAGATGTTAGCTCAGGGCTAATCTTCCTCAAAAAAATAAAAAAAGGGGGAAGTACAAATAGTCAAACATGTTTCAAACACCCATAATCACACTAGCAGAGGTAACCACCAATATAAACATTTTGGTTTATATCCTTCCAATCTTATTTCTATGCTATTAGAGTATTCATTTATTTCAACATGAGAGCATTCTGGATGGTCTGTTTTGTAACCTGACACTTTCTTGTGTCAGTAAGTATTCTTCTACAACATGATTTTTAATCATCGCATTAAAATTTCCATTGTATGGGTGCATTGTAATTTACCTGTTTTAAAAGATAATCATAGGTTTATTTTCAATTATGTGCTATAATTAACATTATAATACAACCTTTGTAAATAAATCTTTGCACATACTCCTGACTATTTCTTTAGGACAAATTTCTGAAGGGAAGTTCCTGAGTGCATATTCTAAGTATTTGGGTACATATTTTTTTGCAAAATATAAATGTCTTGAAAGAGTAGCCCACTATCATCGCTTCAACTTTTAACTGCCATTCACTAAATTCCAAGCAATCCTTCCACCATCACTGAAGCAGCTCTGTCCGATGTCAAGGTCAACATCAATTACTAATCGCAAGTCTCCTCAGGTCTTATGTAGCCTAATCTCTTTGCAGCAACTGTCACTTTCTATCTTTTCCTTTTGAAATGTTGTTTTCTTCTATTTGCCTGCATCCTTCTACCTCTCTAACACATTTTCAGACTCTTTCCTGGTTCCTTTCCTTCTGCCTGCTCTTTTCCTTATTCTCTACTCTTGCCCCAGTTTTCAACTTTTGCGTTCATGCCACTGCCACGTGGATCTCAGCCTAAATCTGACCTGATTTGGGGTCTGCTGGCCTCTCCAGCCTCACACCTCATCGCTTTTCCGACTGTTTCCTCCTCTCCCCATCCCTCCATGTACTTTATGTTTCAGTCATTCTGAACGACTTGCATTTCCTGTGCCTTGGATCATGTGGTGCTCTGTGCCTGGAAATTCCTTCTCTCCTTCACTTGATAAAGCTTTACTTATCCTTCAAGATTCACCTCTTTCAGGAAGCCCATGACAAACCCCTAGTCCTACTCTTTTGTGCCTCTTTACCCTTCTGCCTGGCCAAATAGGGTAACCGTCCTCTATACTCTCATGGACATGTTTCTCTCCTTGTGCTGTTATAACTGTCTGTCTCCTCCTCTAGGCTGTGAGCTCCTGGAGGGCAGGAATTAAGACTTTGAGGATTATATCCCCACAGTGCAGTGTGGCACTTGTCATCTTGTAGAGACGTGTAGTGAACATCTTCCATCGCTTATTCATTTCCTACTCTCATCTTCCCCTGGGGACCTGTCCACTGCCTTACTCTTGAGTCATAGGTTGGGTGGGACTGACCTAATCCCACCTGCAGGGGTAAGTCCTTACTGGCCACATTGCTCAATTACAGCAAAGGACAAGAAAACATTTTTTTGAAAAGAGAAGCTTTCTTTCTGTTCTGTGACAGCTATTAGAAGAAATATGTTCTCTTCTCCGACATGATGTGGTGTAAAGATTTAAAGTAGAATTGTTTATCCGTTTTGCTGGCATGAAGGGGTGCCTGGAACTGCCTGAGGCCTGCGTGTGAAGGTGAAGCTGGGATCCTGGAAGACAGAGCAGAGACACAGAGTGAATCAGCAGATGTATTATTATTGAATTTAACCATCATGTGTGTTAGGTTTCTTATGTGCCAAGTGCTGTTCTATGTGCTTTATAAATATTAACTCATTTAATCATATCAATCTTATGAAGTAAGTACTCTTATTATCCCTATTTTATAGCAGAGAAAAGCAATACACAGAAAGGCTAGATAACTTGCCCAAAGTCACACAGCTCATAAGTGAGGATCTGAAGCTGGTCTTAGTCAGCAATCTTATGCTGTCCTTCATTGTACAGTGGCACAAAGAAGGGCTTAAAGAGCAGAGCTTTCTCTGAAGTCAAACATCTAATCAATGTGATATCCTTTCTTCATTGTGTTTGAAATCTAGGTGACTGTAGGTCCTGCACCCAGATGCAGTGAGAGTCACTCAGGCAGACCTTATGCTTTCTTGCCCTTGGCTGATTAACACACAGCCTGTGACCTCTGAGTAAGCTTTTTACAGCAGAAAGCCAGATTTTTAAATACTCACTGCTCAGAAGAAGCTAAGCAGGAGTCTCTTCATGTGGTTTATTGGATCGTGGAATATCAGGGTTGGAAGAGGCCCTTAAAGATGATCCCCTCTGACCTTCTAAGTTACTGATGGGAAAACCAAGGCCCTCTGAGGCATTATGGCTTGCTCAGGGTCAAAGACAGAACTAGGGATGGACCGGGACTGGTGCGTTTCCCAGGATGCCTAGGTGTGGTATGTTTGCTGTCCCAGTAGTTTGTAGTCCTTTCTGTTTCAGGAGACTTTCTAGAACCCAGAATGTACCAGGCCAGGCTGAGAGAGTATAGTGACGAGGTTTTAGTCCTGCACTGTTGGGACTAGAAAGCAAAGGGCAAAGGTTGGCTTAGACACAGCTATAACCAGAACGGAGGCTTCATTGCCGGCCCCTCCTACCTAAGATTATTCTGAGTGACACCTCCCAGGAAACCCAGAGACCTTGATGGGCATGTCAAGGTCACTTTGAGTCCTCATCTGCCTTGACCTCTCAGAAGTATTTGACACTGTTATCTATTCCCTCTTCCACACTGTTTTTCCTCCAAGGCACCTCTTGGTTTCTTCCTACTCCTCTGGCTGTTCCCTCTCTGACACCTTCATGAGTTCTTCTTTCTCCACCTGATTTTAAGGCTGGTGTCCATCCTAGACCCTCTCTTTTTCTCCCTTGCCTTACTCTTCCTGGGGATAGATAGATGCCATCTATCCCAGTGGTTTTAATGATTTACTTCCTAGTATTTCTCAAATGTATATCTCCTACCTGTCTTTCTCCAAATGCCGGACCCATATATTCAAGTTACCAGCTAGGCAGCTCCACTTGGATATCCCATGGGCACCTCGGTGCCCACCTGGACAAAATCGTTCTCATTGTCTCTCTACCTCTCTCACCCTCCTAACCCAGATCTGTTTTCCCTCATGGTCTTTGTCTCAGTAAAAGTACCACTACCCACAGCTCCACAGTCCTGACACTCCTGACTTTCCCTTCTCTTTTCTCAGCCCCACAGCTGCTTCTCTGGTTCAGGACTCCATCACCTGCAGTAGCCTTGTAACTGGTCTCCCTGCTGCAGACTTGCCCCACTCCAACTTGTTCTATGCATTGTAGCCAAAATTAACTATTTTTACATTTTCAAAAAAGTGTATTTTTAAATTATAAAATCGATACATAATTGTAACAATTTTAAACAATATAATAGAATATAAAGTAAAAACTGAAAGACTCCCTTCTCTCATATCTCCAACCTCCACATAGGTGAACAGTTATATTTCCCATGAGACTCTTTTCTGTGCTTATCCAAACATATTAACTGCCATCTCCTGTAGGCTATATGCCACTTCATTTGCCAGCAATCCAGAACTGCCCATTTCTTTGCACATGCTAGACTCTAGGTCCCTCCTTGATTTTGCTCATGCTTTCCCTTCTGCTCTTCCCTCACTGTCCTTCCTCCAGCCAACACCTGCTCATCCTTTAAGACTCATCTCGTGTCATTTCCTCCCTGATGCCCCCAGACTCAGTGGGTAGGTCCCTGTTTACCACTCTTACTGCATTATCATGGTGCAATATCATGAGCTCTTTTGTGCTGCTTCTTGAGGAAAAGTAGAGCTTCTTGAGACGAGACTGTGCCTTATTCTCCATGGTATCTCCCACACTTAGCATAAGACCTGGCAGTGTTCAGTACACATGACTGAGTGATTGTGGCTCTTATTACTTCCTGAGTCTCCTGAAGTGCAAGTGCCTTGGGTTGGGGAGGGAATTGTTCCAAGTGAACAGGACTGTGAAGCTTCCTGACAGTCAGTTCATAGCAAGAACAGGAGACAAAATAGGGGCTGAAGAACAAGAGAAAGGATCCAAGAGTGGGGAAGGGAGGCTGGTGGCATCACAGGAAGGAAAGGAACTAATATTCTGCTCTCTGCCCACCCATTCAATATCATCTCTTGTCATTGCCCATCTCACTCTGTGCTCCAGGCATACTGAAATACTAGCAGTTCCTGCCTGCATTATGATAGCTCTTATCTCCAGAGCTTTAATCATGCTGCTTGCTCTGCCTGGAATGCCTTCCACCCCTCCTTTCCCCTGCTAACTCCTTTTCATTCTTCAGGTCTAAGTTGGTCTGTCGTCACCTGGCTCTCTAAGGCTGGAGACCTCACACTTCTACTGGGTAGAGGGCATTTGCTGTTTAGCTCTGCACTTCCATTTCCCCTCTTCTCTTGCAGGAAGTTCTTGGACTCCCCATTTGGAAATTCACTCCTCCCCCATAGTTAGCCTTCTAGTTAGTGTAACTGACACCCCTCCCCACAGCTCCAGGCATGAGTCTAATTGTTTACGACAATCAGCATGTCTCATTCTACCTGTCACTGTGAGCAGTTCAAGGATGGGCATACATTCAGAAACAGTGAATCAAGGAGAAACTAGAGATATTAAGAGTTACCAGAAGATTCCCCTTCTTTTCTATGAGACTGAATGAGGAAGGATGTAGGTGAGAGAGAACAAATGAGAAAGCTTACCTTTTGGACAGTGACTTAAGTCTACAAGATGTACTATCTGGATATGTGAGTGGGGCCCACACGGATCTCTGGAGTCAGGTTGTCTTGGGGAAGACTCCAACTAGGGCTCCAGAGAAACCTGGGCTGGTGCAGGGCTGCTGGCTGTGGGCCAATGTAGGGACAGGTTCTAGATGGTCAGAAGAGCCACACCAGGAATTTCCAAAGACTTCAGTGTGGAGGAGTTGTAGGCCCAAAAGAGATCCTTTCCTTCCTTGGAAGTCTCCCTTGCCTATCTCCTAAGGCTTCCAGGATGAAATCTGAGCCCAGAAACACCCACACTCACCTGTCAGCTGCTAGAGACAATGCTGGCTGCCCAACAATGCCAGGAATCATGCTCCTCTAACATCCATTTTGATTTAAAATCTTTTATGTTTGAGATGGACTCTTCTCTGTTGACAATGGGCTGGGTTTGGTCTATTCATTAGGTGTGGAACTCCTGGCTTGTGGTAAATCCTGATTGGAAAACAATATAAACACATTTCCTGGTAAATGTATAAATATATATAGATGTTGGTTGTTCCCCTCTCCACCACCAACACACACCATAGAAGCAATTTGAAGCAATTTAGACATGCTCAGCATCTGGCCCTCATAAAAGGCCTCGAGTGAGTCATGATTTTGCATCAACAGAGAGGGCTTGTCTTGCTTGTGGAAAGAATTGTATTTACCTCCCGTTCTGCCTGTGACTCTCTCTATTGCTTTATGATGATCAGTCTGATTTGTGTGCAAAGAGACTGGTGAGATAAGAATTTGGGGAAGGGGAGCAAGGAGAAGCTACATATTCAAGGCAAAACACCAGTTTTGGGGAGAATGACCTGTTTTTGCATTTGAGGAGTCAGCAAAAGAAAAAAGCAGTGAAAAGAACCTTATTTTGTGAATTAGGAAATGGCCTCTACTACTGGCTGTAGGCCACTCAATCTCTTGGCACCTCAATTTGCTCATCTGAGAGTCCGATAATGGATGCCCTATCCATTTGATGGAGGAAAGGAGAGCTCTTGCTTGAGAGCACTGTTGGGGGCCAGTTGTGGAGTGAGCTCCTTAAATATTCCATATCATTTAATGCCCAAGATAATCCCATGAGGGAAATGACATTAAACCATTCTTCAGCTGAAGGAACTGAGACATGGAGAGGCTAAATGGCTTGACCAAGGTCACAAAGCCTTTCAGGGCTCAAACCCACATCTGTCTGGTTCAAATCCTGTGTTCTTCCCATTACTTCATGCTGACACTGAGGTCAAAGGACACATTCCAGTCTCCCCCTGAGGAAGGGGGAAAAGCACAAGGTGGCTTCCCTGCTCTAAGGTCTGAGGTGTCCTTGTGTTCTTGGTCCCCACAGCAGGCCCAGCAAAGCCCAGTTCTGTCTCCTCAGAGCCCTGCTCTCTGCTGTGGGAGCAGGTGGGTTGTTAATCTGATAAACGGCTTCCTGTTAAGGTGGGAGGGCAAGCTGCAGCACTGGTCATTTGCCCTCCAGAGGCAGGCGGGAGGCTCTAGTGTCTTCACCCACAGAATGGCTCTAGGACTATGATCTGAAAGTATGAGGGCTTTGGGGTTGGTCAGTCTTAGGTGAGAGTCCTGGCTCTGCCTTTTGCCAGCAGTGTGACCTCAACTTGTTTGACCTTCAGTTTCCTCAGCAATAAAATGTAGATAAAAACGCTCACCTTAAAGGGTGGATGTTCTTGTAAATATTAAATGAGATAATGCAGGAAATGTGCCTAGCACCTTGTGTCATACATTATACACAACCAGGTAAAAGGCAGCTGTTGTCCATGGAGGGGATGGGCAGACCTCCAGGGAAGCTATTTAGGCATTAAGAAGTCTTTGTGTCCCATCCCCTAAATCCACATCACAGTCAATCATTTTTTCATTTGTTCAGAAAGGGTGTTCTAAACACTGTGTCAGCTGCTGGGGACAAGTATGTACGAGACAGTAGTGAGTGCTCTGGGCTTCTCCTGGGAGGCAATAAGATGAGTGTCTTGGTCCAGGCATAGAACTTGGAGAAAAGGCTCATTGCCAGTCTGCTTGGTAGGAAGCTGAAGGTATAGCTGTCTTGGGATTGGGTAGGGAGTAGGCACAGAGTTCACCCTTCTGGGCTTTCCAGATCTTTTATGGTCCAGCCCTTTCCCATCCCACTCTACCCCACTATCCTGCTTGTTCCTCAACAGCCAACACTTACACCAAGCTAGTAGGCATTTCCTCATGTGCCCCCAAACACACGGAAGCTCATTCCCACCTCACTGATTTTGTTTACAATTGGATCCCTACTCTTTTGTTCCTTAGCCATACCACGCTCATCTCTCAAGCCCAGTTCTCATTCTACCTCCTCCAGAAAGCTCTCCTTAACTTCTACAGCACATGCTGACCTTTATCCTCTTGGATCTCCCCATTTCAGTGACTATTCATTAATTATCTCATTCATTAATTCATTCAATGCATTGGCAAGTCTTAACCCATTCTATATGAAAAATATTTCCCAAATCCATCCACTTCTCTTCATCTCTACTGCTTCCACCCTAGTCATCTCTTACTTGGATTATTAAATATTCTTATATCTGGTCTCCTTGCTCTCACTCTTCTCTCTCCGACCCTTCCATACTCTGCAGAGTATCAAGTGATCTTTTATGAAGGTAAATTAGCTCCTGTCACTCCCCTGCTTATGGTCTTCCAGTAGCTTCCCAAACTCCTCACCACAGCCCACAAGTCTCTGATAATCTGGCACTTGGGTGCCTTTCCAGCCTCTTATCATCCCATTATTCCTCTTGCTCATTCTGCTTCAGGCACCTCAACCCAAAAGGCCAAACCATTACCACTGCCTCAAGGCTTTTGTACTTGCTGGGCCTTATGCCCAGAATGGTCTCAGCTCCTCAGTGCCTACCTCTTTCTCATCACTCAGCATTCTGTTCAACTGTAACCTCTTCAGTGAAGATCTTTCCTGAACACCCCATCTAAAGTAGCTCCTACCCATCTCACGTCATACTTTGCCTCATTACACTATTTCCTTTATATCGTTAACATTTTTTGCACTTACTTGTTTCCTTTGTATTATCTGCTTCTTTCCACTAGAGAGGAACTGCCTCCAGAATAGAAACAATATGTCTTGTTCACTTCTGTATCCTCACAGTTTATAATAGTGCTTAACATGTATGAAACCCAAAAATATTGCTTAATAACTTATTATATGGGTATTAAATGTCTTCTACATATGAAGCCTTGAAAATCAGTAATTTCTACCACTTATTAGAGATACAAATGCCTATCCTTGAAAGAGGGTTTCTCAAAGGTGGTCCATGAAACTCTGGTGGTCTGTTAAGGAGTTTTCAAGTGGTTGATGGTTTTAGAGGAAAAACTGATGAAACAATTTTGTTCACATACACTTAACTAATTTAAAATGCAAGATGAATTAATATTTCCATAGAAATCCTATTACTTTCCTAATAATTGTTTCATGACATTCACTGCAAGGACTGTATTGGTCAATTTGTCAGAGCTAATTTCAGTTGTCAATTATAGATTATTTTGGATAATGTGTTTCACATCAGGATAGTGTTAAAATTCTTAGTTGTAAAATCTACACTTTTGTTGTTACTCTTGCATTGCAGTAAATTTCTCATGACTCAAAAGTATTTCAAAGAGTAAAATTAATGATGAAGATAATATTATCAAGAGTATAATACACAATAATTCTGTAAGTGGAAATATTGAATACTGTTAACAGTATGAATATACACCATGAATCTGTGTGAGCTAGGGCAGAATAATTTATAAGAGTATTGAGTTAGCACAATAGCTGAAAAAGAGAAGTTCAAATAGGAAATACAGTGGTGAATGTTTGGAAATTGGACTTTACTGGGTTGTAATGATCCCCAAGGACATTGTTTCTTGTGACACTTTGTCCTATTGTGGCACAAAGCCATCAAATTTTGACACAATTTTCAAAAAAATATGGTTATCTCTCTGGTAAATCAAGTGATATTTTCCAGAGTAACTGTTAAGAAACTGGTTAATTTTGTCATGAAAGGTAGAGAAGAGATTGAAACTACAAAGATATTGTTTAAAGTTGTACTTCTTAGAGAAAAATCACATATAACTCATATTACTGTGAAGATGCTTGAATAACCAGCTTAAGCTAAGTTAATGATAAGTATTGGGCTTGGAGAGAAAGCAGAACAAGCTTTTGGCACAATTCTTTTATCAAAAGATCCTGCTTAAAGTAGGTAAAGAAGACAACTAGATGTGGAATCTGACTTATGGCTCAATCCAGTCCTCATTAAGCTGACTATAGACATCTTGGTGAAAAATTGAAAACAATTTTATCCCTCTCACTGTTTTGGAGGATTTATTAATTTTAAAATGGTTATGTTTTGTTTACAATTTTTAAAATCAAAGCGGGTTTCCAGCTAAATGTGGTAGATTGAACATGTGTTTACTCTTTACTACCTTCCAAAAATTGTCAGAAAGTGGATTTTTCAAAAAGCGTAAGTAGATTTCTGCCTTAATCCATGATGGAGTAATAGGGACCACATTTACGCTGCTGCTGTGTAAACAACTAGAAACTGTACAAATGTATGAAACACCTATTTTCTGATATTGGACTAGAGGTAACACAGGATTGTGATTCCTGAAAGAAGAGAGACAAATGAGACAAGCTCTGTCATCACTTAGGTTTCCACCTGGAGGCATATTCCATATCATGAAGCAGGGTGAGGGACCCCAAGTAAGCATCATGGACTCACTGAGTTGAAGAGAGAGAGACTGGAGTTCAAGGAGGCTGAGGCAGCTTAAAGCTGTGAGGAAGAATTCTAATAAGAGGGAGTTATGCAGAAAAAGAGCTCTAGAAATCTTGTCTTTTCTGAACATTGAGAAATAATGCTGAGAAACAGTGGTGAAAGTTTTTCTAAATTTCATGAAAATGCTAAGACAAAGATCCAAGAAGCTCAGTGAGCCCCAAGCAGGATAAACTTACACACACAAAAACTCACACCAACTCACATCATAATCAAGTTGCTGAAAACCAATGATAAAGAGAAAAATCTTAAAAGCAGCTGGAGGAAAAAAAGGCAGTATGTACAGAAAAACAAAGATAAGAATGACTGAAGACTTCTTGTCTAAAGCTGTGCAAGCTAGGAGGCAATGAAATGGCATCTTTAAAGTATCAAAAGAAAAAGGCATGACAATTTGGAAATAAGTAAAAATATCCTTCAAAAGTGAAGGCAAAATAAAGGCTTTTTCATACAAGCGAAAGTTGAAAGAATTTGTTGTCAATAGCCTTGCACTATGAGAAATGTTAAAAGAAGTTATTCAGGCACAGAGAGAATATCAAATGGAAATGTGGATCTACACAAAGGAATGAAGAGTGCCTGAAATTACATATATGTGAGTAAATATAAAAGACTTTCTTCTCCCTCATTTTAAAATTTATCTAAAATATAATTGACTATTTAAAGCAAAAATTATATGCATGGTGGGGTTTAGACCATACATAGAAGTGAAATATATGACAATAGTAGCACAAAGGATGGGAGGAGTGAAATGATAGTACACTTTTGTTATGAGGTTTTTACATTATATCTGAAGTGATATAACATTATTTGAATGTTCAATGTGATAGGTAAAATATGCATGTTTTAAGCACTAGAGCAACCACTTAAAACACACACAGACATGCACACAAAGAAGTATAGATGATAAACCAGTATTGGAGATAAAATGGAATGCTAAAAATACTCAATTAATACAAAAGAAGGCAAGAAAAAAGGAAAAAAAGAACAATGAACAGATAGGACCAAATAAAAAACAAATACAAAGATGGTAGACTTAAGCCTACCATATTAGTAATTATATTAAATATAAAGGGTCTAAACACCCCAGTTATAAGGCAGAGATTGTCAGACTAACTGGATAAAAAAGCAAGACCCAAATATGCACTGTCTAGAGGAAACTCACTTTAAATATAAATACACAGGTAGATTAAAAGTAAAAGGAAGGAGAAGTTATAACCATGCAAACACCAATCATAAGGAAGCTAGAATGATTATATTAATATCAAAGTACACCTTAGAAAAAGGAATGTCACATGGGATAAAGAGGGTAATTTAGTAGTAATTGAGAGTCAATCCATCAAGTGGACATAATAATTCTAAATGTGTGTCCACCAAATAACAGAGCTTCAAAATACATGCAACAAAAACTGATAGAGGGGCCAGCCCCATGGCTGAGTGGTTAAGTTTTCTTGCTCCACTTTGGCAGCCCAGGGTTCACTGGTTCGGATCCTGGGCATGGACCCAGCACTGCTCATCAAGCCATCCTGAGGTGGTGTCCCACATAGAAGAACTAGAAGGATGTACAACTAGGATACACAACTATGTACTGGGGCTTTGAGGAGCAAAAAAAAAAAAGAGGAAGATTGGCAACAGATGTTAGCTCAGGGCCAATCTTCCTCACCAAAAAAAGAAAAAAGAAAAGAAAAGAAAAAGATGGTGTAGACAAGGGGTGTTTGAAAGAAAAAAAAACTGATAGAGAAATTAACAAACCCACAATTATTGTTAGAGATTTCAACATTTCTCTTTCAGTAACTGATAGAACAAACTGACAAAATCAGTAGGGATATGGAAGATATGACCAACACTATCAACCAGTGACCTAATTGACATTTATAGAACACTCTACCCAACAACAGCAGAATACACATTCCTTTCAAGTGCATATGAAACATTCACCAAATTAGGCCACATGAGCCATAAAACAAGTCTCAATAAATGTAAAACCATTGAAATCATACAGAGTATGCTTTCTAATAAGAATGGAATGAAATATTAGTAAAGATATTTGGGGAAAACAACACACCTCTAAATCATGTAAGGGTCAAGTTAGAAATCACGGAGGGAATTTAAAAATATTTTGAATGAAGATGAAGAAACTTTTCAGAATTCATGGGGTGCAGCTAAGGCAGTTCTTAGATGAAAATTTATAGTTTATCTTACAAAAGAGGAAATGTCTTAAACCAGTGATCTAGGCTTCCACCTTGAGAAGAGGAGCAATTTGAACTCAAAGGAAGTAGAAGGACAGAAATAATAAAGTCAGAAAACAAGAGAAAAATCAATGAAACAAAAAAATTAGTTTTCTTAAATCAATAAAATTGATAACATTTAAATAGAATGATCAAGAAAAAAGAAGACATAAATTATCAGCACCTGGGAAAAGAAAACATTACTGAAATCCTACATTAATTAAGGGGATAATAAAAGGATATTATGAATATATGCAAATACATTTGAAAACAGATGAAATGGAAAAATTGCTTGGAAGACACAATTTTCCAACACTATCTTAAGAAGAAGTATTCCTGAATATCTGTATATCAATGAAAGTAATTCAGTTGATACTAAGAAATTTTCCCTCAAAGGAAATTTCCAGGCCTAGATGGTGTCACTGGGGAATTCTATGAAATATTTAAGGAAGAAATAATACCAATCCTTCAGCCATGCAGAACTTTCAGAAAGTCAAATTGGATAGTATACTTTCCAACTCATTTTTATGAGGCCAATATTACTTTGATTTCAAAACCAGACAAAGACATTACAAGAAAAAAATTACAAACCAATACCCCTCATGAACGTAGGCAAAATCCTTAACAAACTACTAGCAAAATGAATATAGCAGTATACGAAAAGAAAAATGCATCATGATTCAGTCGGGCTTATCCCAGGAATGCAAGTTTAATTTAACCTTTAAATATCAACAAGTATAATTTAAAACAGCAGAAATGAAGAGAGAAAAACATCATCTCTATAGGCACATTAAAAGTCTTTGGCAAAATTCAACACCCATTTGTGATTTAAAAAGATAAAAATCTCCCAGTAAACTATAAATACTAGGGAACTTCTTCAACCTGATAAAGGGCCTCCATGAAACCCTGCAGCGGATATCATACTTAATGGTGAAAGACTGAATATTTTCCCTCTAAGCTCTAAGGATGTCTGCTTTCACCGCATAGATTTAATGTTGTTCTGAGGACCCAGCTAGGGCAGTAGGTAAGACATACAGATGGGCAAAGAAGTAAAATATTTATTTGCAGATGACATGATTGAGTATGTAGAAAATCCTAAGAATTCTATAGAAAAGCCACTAGAACTAATAAGTAGATTGACAAGTTCACAGGATACAAGGTCAATATATAAAAATTCTTTTTCTGCATACTGGCAGTGAATAATTGGAAATGAAACTTAAAAATACCACTTACGATAGCATAAAAAACACCCTAGATGAGGGAGGTTGGGGAGTGCGCAGGGGGTATATGGAAACTCTGTAGTTGGATTTTGCTGTGAGCCTAAAATTGCTCTAAAAAATAAAGTCTATTACGGGCCGGCCCCATGGCCAAATGGTTAAGTTCACACGCTCTGCTTTGGTGGCCCAGGGTTTCACTGGTTTGGATTCTGGGCGTGGACCTGGCACCGCTCTCAAGCCATGCTGAGACAGTGTCCCACATGCCACAACTAGAAGGACTCACAACTAAAAATATACAACTATGTATGGGGGCACTTTGGAGAGAAGAAGAAGAAAAAAGATTGTTAACAGATGTTAGCTCAGGTGCCAATCTTTAAAATAAATAAATAAAGTCTACTAAAAAAAGCCACATGAAATATTCAGGGACACATTTTACAAGATTTGTGTGAGACTTGTACACTAAAAACTTCAAAACATTGCTAAGTTAAAGGAGACCTAAATAAATGGAGAGATATGTCATGTTCATGGATTGGAAGATAATATTGTTGAGATATCAATTTCTCCAAATTGACCTATAAATTCAATGCAATCACAGTCAAGCTGATTCTAAAATTTATAGGGTAATGCAAAGGACCTACGATGGGCAAAACAATTTTGAAAAGAACAAAGTTGGAAGGAAGTCTTATGCTACTTAATTTGAAGACTTACTATAAAGTTACAATTATCAAGATGTTCTGGTTTTGGCATAAGGATAGCTATGGGGGTCAATAGAGGATGACAGAGATCCGGGTACGGACCTACACATATTTAGTCAAGTGTTTTTCAACAAAGGGGCTAAGGTATTTCAATGGGGAAAAGGACAATCTTTGCAAGAAATGATGCTGGATCAACTGGATATCTATATGGAAACAAAGAACCTCAACCCTTACCACGCATCATATCATAAAAAGCAACTGCAAATAGATCCTGGACATAAACAAAAAAGCTAAAATTGTAAAGCTTCTGGAAGAAAACTTAGAAAAATTTCACAACTTTGGAGTAGGCAAGGATTTCTTCACTAGAACACAAAGGCCAAAACCTAAAAAAAAATTGATAAATTCAACTTCGTCAAAATTTAAAGGGCCCAGGTGAACCACCCCAAGAAAGACGTAAAAGTAATTCCAGGGATGCTGAAAAGAGCTCTCAAGATATGGCTTTGCAGCAGAACTGGAGGCAGCCAGTCCAGATTGCACTAGAAAGGCTCTGGGAAAGGTGTGTTCAAGGGATTGCTAGACGTCTGAGGTGTTGGAATAGATGAAGAGGCGATTAACACCGTGGAGAGTTTGGTGATAGATTAGTGAAAGGTGCATAGAAACTAAGCAAACTAATAAGACAAGTATTAACTCTAGTTACTAGTTGTATAAGGAGGAAGGAGAATGGTAGCATACTGCAGGACTTGCCTGAAACAGTGTGACAGATGATAAGAATGTAAACACTAAATATTAATCTAACTAAAAACTGCTATCAAAAGGATGGAAGAGAAGAAGTGTGGTGTGGGGTGGTGTGTGGTGGTTTCTAGTAGTGATGACACTTACATCCTCATCTTCTATAAGCACCTTAGTTAAATATATGGAGTGGGAGTGGCAGGGAAGGGCATGCAGAGGGTGGCTGCTTTTCATAAGTCTTGTAGAAGTTTTGAATTGTTGAACTATGTGCATACGAACATAATTTGAAGCATGGGACTGCCACTTACTAGCTGTGTGACTTTGGGTAAGTCATTTAACCTCTCTGTGCCTCAGTTACATCACTGGTTGAAAATTGGTGTAATAATTGTACTTACCTCAGATGGTTGTTGTTAGGGTGAACTAATTTAATCTATGTAAAATACTTGGAATAGTGCCTGGTACAAAGTAAGTGCTAAGTGTTACTGTCATAATTATGTACATGCATTACTTTAAAAAATATTAAGATGAAAATAAAAATAAAAATTGTGCAAAGTCTTAAAAAAAAGTTTTTACCTAATATTAGTGGTCCCTATGTCTTCATGTCCCATTAAATAAGTAACCCTGTAAGGAACATATTTTATTATTCTCCATTTTCAAATAAAAAAGCTGAGGCTCAGAGAAGTTTACCATGTGCCCAAGATCGACCAGCTAGTTATTGCCCCAAATGTTAGGATTTCAACTGGGCCAGTCTGGCCACAAATCCCAGCCTTTTCCCATTTTGCCTCTGTGCTCACGGTTTACTGAATGTTTCATAGTCCCAGCTAGACCATAAGCTCCCGTGGGCGAGCAGGGTGCAGTCCTTCACGCCTTGTAGGGAAACTGCATGGGGCACCATGGAAGGCTCTCAGAGTGGCTCCAGATGGGAAGGCCTGGCCCACGGTAAGTGCTCAATAAAGATTTGTTGACTGAATGAGTGTGCACAGTTCTGAAACCCTGGGCAGATATTAGGACACTCCCTAGGAATGCAGGCTGTGTGGTGAGGAGCGGACAGCTTCTGGGGAGAGTCTGAACGCTCCTGCTGCCTGAACTCCACGCTGCCTAGACTCTGAAAACTCAGGCTGCCTGTGAGGCCTGCCCACCCATCCTCCCCCGAGCCCAGCCCTTCTCCCAGGGCCTGGAGCTGAACATGATGAAGACTGAGTGTGACTGCATTTATCCAGCCAGTAAATTCCATGTACTCCTAAAAAGTAAATTAATCCAGGAACCTTCACAGACCCTCATATTAATGCTAACTTTATTCCTCCCACCCCCCCAAATGGCCCAGAACCCTACTTCTGTAGATATCTTTAATTCTCTCGCCAACTGAACAAGCTGGCTTTCTTGATGTGTGTGTGTGTGTCACTTTCCACAAAACACTCCAGGCTTTAATCACGGAGAGAACAAAGTTGTGATAGGTGTTTGCAGGTTTTATTGAATTGCACCTTACAGAATGGGTTAGAAAGGTCTTCAGTAATAGCTTCCTCTCCCACTTAGTAAATATTCCTTCTCTGTCCTGGAGACTTTGCCTGAGAAACTCCTAATGCGACTGAGTTGTTTTCCCAAACTCTGAAAAGCCAGGGGCTGCTCGGTGACCCTGTGGTCTCTCAACCTCTAACCAAGTCTGGAGGCTCCAAGCAAAAAACTTCTGGGCCTTAAAACCAAGTTGTACGCTGACTCAAATCAGAACCCGTCCCCAAGTTCAGCTCTCCCTGTGGCAGTGACCCTTGTTCTGCAGCGGAAGCGGGGGCGGAGGCGGAGGAATCTCGGTTTAGCTCACCCAGACAGGTCGGCTGCGCGAGGCCCAGGTGGGTTTTGATGGGGAGTCCTGTTTTGAGCTCCCTCTCTCTCCAAAGCTGATTGGGCTTTTTGTTGCCATAGACTAGGCGTTTGAGACCTGGTTTCTAGCAATTGCTCTGCCACAAGTGGCAGACCTCGCATCAGGTGAACCTCTCGGGGTCTTAGTTTGTGTTTTAAAGTGAGGGATTTAGACTAGCTCAGGAATTTTCAAACTCTTTTTCCCTACCAGCAAGACTCTTTGTACAAGGAAGATCTATTTGGACGCCCAACATGCAAAAGAGGGAGAACCGCTCTGCCTGCCTTCGAAGGTGGATTCTCTCTACCTCCATGTGGCCGTAGTGAATGTGGCTCTAAAATTCTGTTTTAATTTTTTCCCCCAAAGATGGATAATATGTTAATAAGACAATGGGAGAACAATAAAGAGGCAAGGATGTAGGAGGGAGCAAGTTAACAGATCATAGGTTATGCTTTTATCAAAAATGAAGATAAAAGGTATTATAGAAGATATAAGTAAATTGTTTCTCTGGAAAGTCTTACAAATTATGACATGAAATTCTATTAAGTTGTATGTATGCCAACTTCAAAAGAATAACATTATAATACCTTAAGTGGACACTATCTTGGTTGTAGGGCTCTAGTAGGTAAGGAGTCAAGTGGGCATCCAGGGGCCTGGCTTTTCTGCTCATCTGAGTAGGAGAAGCTTTCACTGCTGCAACACTTCATTTTGTTGCTACCTTATTTCTATCACAGGCCCTGTGTGCTTGGTTGGGTCAAAGGTCACCCAGAAAATAACCAGCTTCCACTTTCTTTAATTATGCAAACTAGAGCGAGGTGACTGAGATCTTGCCTTTGGTCTGCAAGACAGAGGGAGTTTTGCAAGCCCTAGGGGAGTGCAGAATTTCCTGAAGATGTTGCAAGGTGGCTGGCTTTCTTCTGAAGTCATGCAATATTCTCCTTTGCTTTGGTTATGACTGCAAAGGTGCTAGGAAGCAAACTGAGAACTAACACCTTGGAGCGTTCTCCACAGGCCCCGAGGGGAGGCCCGCTCACTCAGAGGGACGGGATGGTACCACTGCTTCTATTCAAAGGCATTCTGATCCAGTTCCACCTCCCAGTTCCTTCATCGATAATCAGTTTTCCAAAACTGGTATTTTTAGCTGAGGGAAGGACATGCAAAGGCTTGAAAATTCAGAGAGCAGAGAGCTGGATGGCTAAGATTTTACAAAAGTTCCTATTTTGCAAGTTTGATTTGGAAAAGGACACATGAATTCCCAAAGAAAATGAGCTTTATTGAGGACAAATCTTCTGAGGATATTTCATCAGCGAGCACAGAAGGCGCGCGTCTGCAGTCCCTGCACCCGAGCTGTCAGCCTCCAGGCTGTGCTGCGATGAGAAGAGGGCCTGGACAGCAGAGGCCTCAGGAGCCAGGCCCAACCTCGCTCCGGCCTCTCTAGGCACATTCGGATCAAAGTCGCCCCTGCTCCCCACCACACCCTCAGCTCAGCAGAGGTGGGCTTCTAGACATCCTTACTCTTCTTTTTCTACCAGGGCTTATAATGTGAGGCTATTACAGACTTTCAAACTTCAGAATGATATCATTTTCCATGGGTCTAGGGAAATCTTTAGAGGATTGATCCTGTTCCCTAATAAGTAGGCAAATCATCTGGCTTTTGGACATGACTACACACAGAAGGTGCTAAATAATACCTTACAGAAACTCCACTAAGTACGTGAAGCTTGGCGGGGTTTTTAAGTGAGAATCTCATGGAAATGGAATTATTCAAACGGCAAGATTTTTTAAAAAGTCATCATTCTCTGAATAGGAACAGCATATAAACTAGGTCCTGAAGTATTTAAATAGAAAGTGAAACTGAATCACACTGTTTACTTTTTATAGTAAAAGCTATTTAGAATTCAAGTCTTCTTCCCTGAAAGAGCAACAGGGTTTTCGTAAAACCTTTCTTCCTGTTCTTTGAAATTCGCAGTTCACAAGAAAACCTGGGGTTATGCTTTATTGAAGAAGACGCTCTACTTCAATAATGAAGAATGCCACACTGGGGTTAGGCAGCGGTGTTCTGGAGAGCGAGGCTCTGAGTCAGCAGAGCACATGACTGAACCACAGGTTGGGCCGGCTAGCCGAGGCCCAGGGAAGCCGCGGCGCCAAGCTTGTGTGGGCTGAGAGCTTAGCAAACGGCAATATCAGTGTTTAGAGGGATCTCACACCACCTTTGAGAGTTAGCTTGGGTGATGAGCTGGAGCTCAGTGTGTGTCAAGAGCCTAGAGAAAGTACAGGAAAAGTTAGGGAAAGAATGGATATGTAGGGGAAAAAGGAAAGGGTCTTCCTCAGGAAAATTGATTTCATAGGTTTTTCATTTGTCAGGTGGTTTAGTCACTGCTTGAAAATACATTACTGCCCCAGTAGCGTTCTAGTCCTTTTAACCTGCACAAACCCTACTGACCCCACCTTCTTAACCATGTTTGCCACTTATCTCAGTGTTCTCCAACTTCAGGCTTCTGTGTCTTAAAAAGAACACCCCCTGGGTCTTACCTGTCTCTGGCCTTTCCTCTTGAGGCTGCCCCTGCCTGGGCCACACCTTCCCTTTCCTGCCCCTGACTTTCTATCTCCCCTTCATAACTCCCTGTCCATCCCTCCATGAATCATAAATGTCCCCTCCCATCTCTGACGGCCACAGTGTAGCCTGTGCCTTTTAGGTGGTGTGACCATATAATTTAATGTCCAAATCAGAATACTTTTGGAAGTAAAAGAGGATGCTTGTAATTAATAATGATGCTGAGAGAATGGGTATAAACTGAGCACTGTCCCAGGTAAACCGGGATGGATGCTCTCTTCAGGGCACTTACCCAAGTTGCGCCTCCCTCACATAGGCAGGCTGAAGGTCGAGGGCAGTGACTGTCTTGTCTTTGCATCCCTTCTCCTGCCCAGCTAGTGCTTTCTTAAAAAAAAATAGCGTTTTTATTTTTAAATAATTTTAGATTCACAGAAAGTTGCAAAGATAGTACCGAGTTCCTGTGTACCCCTCACCCAATTTGCCCAGTCATTTACATTGTACATTTCCATGGTACATTTGCTAAAACTAAAACGGCATTGGCTTATTACAATTAACTAAACTCCGGACTTTATTTGGGTTTCACCAGTTTTTGTATTAATGTCCTCTTTCTGTTCTGATGCGGACCAGGACACCACACTGCATTTAGTTTACATGTCTCCCCAGTCTGTGAGCATTTTTCAGTCTTTTCTTGTTTTTATGACCTTGACAGTCTTGATGGGTACTGGCCAAGTTTCCTGTAGAAATGCCCCTAAATTGGATTTGTCTGTTTTCTCATGATTAGACTAAGATTATGGTTTTGGGGAAGAATACCACAGAGGTGAAGTGCCCTTATCCTCACATGTCAGGCATGATCTGCACATGGCATCACTGGGGATGTGAACCGTCATCACTTGGTGAAGGCAGTGTTTGTTCTCTCCCTACTCTCTTCTTTGGGAGCAAGTCACTGTGTTTAACCCCCTCTTAAAGGTGGACTAAGCTCCACCTCCTATGTAGAAGGGATAGTATCTACAGATAGCATTATTCATTTCTTTCTTTCAGAGCTGATATTTACTTTTTGACAAGCTTACTTCCATCCTCTGTTGAAGAGCCTGTGGAAGAATAGCTTAAGACAACCAGTGGCTGTTGCTATCCATTCAGTGGCCTGAGCAGTGGGAGCTGCCAGTCTTCAGTGGCAGGCTCAGCACTTGTTTTCAGCAGTAAGCACGCACTTACTTTCTCATACTGCAAGATGCTCCAGGTTCAGCCTGTATCTTCCCTGCCCCAGCTTCAGAACTAGCCATTTTCCCAAGGAGACTTCGCTTCTTTTACTGGAAAATGACATTTGAAACCAAGATCTAGCACAGTTCTTTGAGCTGAACCAAATTCTGCTCCGGTCCTCCCAAGCAAACAAACCCGGCAGGAGTGTGTGGGAGGCAGGTGCAGCACCCAAAAAAGCTGCTGGTCCTGCAGTTAGCTGATGGCAGAAGTGGTAGTGATCCATTTGGCTTCCTGATGTTTCTAGTGAGCTAGGGCCCTAGACCTGCAGGATGTGGGAAATAACTCAAGAGGTGTCTCTGGGCAGAGAGAGGGGAGCACAGGATACATCAGCTTCTTCCCCTCTAACCCAGACAGTTGGCACTAGTAGGTCAGACGGAGGGGCCCTGTCATCATCTATGAATTTTTAAATTTATTATTTTTATTGAGATGTAACTGACATATATTAGTTTTAGTTGTGCAACGATTCGATATTTGTATATATTGCAAAACGATAGCTATAAAAAGTCTAGTTAACATGCAACACCGTGCAGAGGTGCAATTTTGTTTTCATGTAATGAGAACTTTTAAGATGTATTCTCTTAGCAACTTTCAAATACGCAATACAGTATTATCAAGTACAGTCACCATGCTGTACTTTACATTCTCATGACTTTACTATATAACTGGAAGTTCGTACCTTTTGTTTGCCTTCACCCATTTTGCCCACCCCTCACTCTGCACCTCTGGCAACCACCAATTTGTTCTGTCTATGAACTTGGTTTTAAAAAGCTTTTTTTAGATTCCACATATAACTGAGATCATATAGTATTTTTCTTATTTCCCTTACCATAATGCCCTCAAGGTCCATCCATATTGTCACAAACAGCAGGACTTCCTTTTTTATGGCTGAGTAATATTCGTGTGTGTGTGCATGTATAATAATGTAAATTATAAATTTATAAGTATATATAAGTTCACAAATTATAAAACTATAAATAATGCTGCAGCGAACATGGGGGTGCATATATCTTTTCAAGTTGGTGTTTTCATTTCTTTCACATAAATACCCAGAAGTGGAATTGGTGGGTCATATGGTAGTTCTATTTTTAATTTTTTGAAGAACCTCCATAGCTTTCCGTAGTGGCTGCACCAATTTACATTCCTGCCAACAGTGCACGAGGGGTCCCTTTTCTCCACATCCTTGCCAACACATTTCTTGTCTTTTCGATGACAGCCATTCTAACAGGTGTGAGGTGATATCTCATTGTGGTTTTGATTTGTATTTACCTGATGATTAGTGATGCTGAGCATCTTTTTGCGTACCTGTTGGCCATTTGTATGTCTTTGAAAAAATGTCCATTCAGATCCTCTGCCCATTGGTTTGTTTGCTACCATTTAATGAGCTCTTTACATATTTTGAATATTAACCACTTATCAGATATATGATTTGCAAATATTTTCTCCCATTCCACAGGTTGCCTTTTCATTTTGTTAATGGCTTCCTTTGTTGTGCAGAAGCTTTTTAGTTTGATGCAGTCTCACTTTATTTTTGCTTTTGTTGCCTTTGCTTTTGGTGTCAAATCCAAAAAACCATCATCAAGACTGACGTCCAGGAAGTTACTGCCTATGTCTTCTTCTAGGAGTTTTATGGTTTCAGGTCTGACATTAAAGTCTTTAATCCATTTTGAACTAATTTTTGTGTATGGTGTAAGAGAATGGTTGTTTTCCCAACACCAGTTATTGAAGAGACTGTCCTTTCCCCATTATATATTCTTGGCTCCTTCGCTGTAAATTAATTGACCACATATGTATGGATTTATTTCTGGGCTCTCTATTCTGTTCCATGGATCTGTTTTTATTTTTTTACTTTTTATTTTTTTTTGAGGAAGATTAGCCCTGAGCTAACATCTGCTGCCACTGCTACTCTTTTTGCTGAGGAAGACTGGCCCTGAGCTAACATCCATGCCCATCTTCCTCTACTTTATATGTGGGATGCCTACCACAGCATGGCTTGCCAAACGGTGCCATGTCCGCACCCAGGGTCCGACCCGGCGAACCCTGGGCCACTGAAGCAGAACATGTGAACCTAACTGCTGCACCACCAGGCCGGCCCCTCTATCTTTTTATGCTTGTCTTACTGTTTGATTACTATAGCTTTGTACAACAGTTTGAAATCAAAAAGCCTGATACCTACAGCTTTGTTGTTCTTTCTCAAGATTGCTTTGACTATTTGGGGTCTTTGGTGGTCCATACAAATTTTAGGGTTGTTTGTTCTATTTCTGTGATAAATGCCATTGGAATTTTGATAGGGATTGCACTGAATCTGTAGATTGCTTTGGGTAGTATGGACATCATGTATAATTTTTTTAAGTGCACAAACCAATTATTTTCAAAAGTTTACAAAGTCATGCAAAAATCACAATTTAGTTTTAGAACATTTTCATCACCCTAAAGAGATCTCTTGTGCCTACTTGCAGACAATCCCTGTTCCTACCCCAGGCTTATGCAGCCACCAATCTAGCATCGCTTTAGAGATTTTCCTTTTCTGACATTTCACATAAATGGAATCACACTATATATGGCTTACTGCATTGGACTTATTTCACTTAGCATGTTTCTGAGGTTCAACCATGTTGTAGCATGTGTCAGTACTCTTTGTATGAATTTTTTCTTTTTCCATTTACCAGGTGACGGCCATTTGGATAGTTTCCACTTTTTGACTAACATGAATGCTGCTGCTATGATCATTTGCCTACAAGTCTTTGTGAACACGTTTTCATTTCTCTTGGGATGGAACACTGAGTAGAATTGCTGGGTCATGTTTAACTTTTTAAGAAACTGCAGACCTTTTTTCTAAAGTCGCCAGATCATTTTACATTTCCACCAGTAATGTATTAGGGCTGGATTTTCTCCATATCCTCATCAACACTGTTTGCTTTTTATTATAGTCACCCTAGTGGGTGTGAAGTGGTACCTAATTTTGGTTTTAACTTGCGTTTCTCTAATGACTAGTGATGGTGAGCATCTTTTCATATGCTAGGCAATTTGTGTATCTTCTTTGCTGAAATATCTATTCAAATTTTTGCCCATTTTAGAGTTGAGTTGTCTTATTTTGAATTCTTTTTGGGGGCCGGCCCTGTGGCCGAGTGAAGTTTGTGCCATCTGTTTCGGCGGCCCAGGGTTTCGCTAGTTCGGATCCTGGGCGCAGACCTAGCACTGCTCATCAGGCCATGCTGAGGTGGCATCCCACACAGCACAACTAGAAGGACCTGCAACTAAAATATACAACTACGTACTGGGGGGTGCTTTGGGGAGAAGAAGAAGAAGAAGAAAAAGAAAAAAAAGATGGGCAACATGTTAGCTCAGGTGCCAATCAAAAAAACCAAAAAAAAAAAAAAAGAATTCTTTATATGTTCTGGATATAAGTCCTTTATCAAATACGATTTGAAAATATTTTCTCCCAGTCTGTGGTTTGTCAATTTATTTTCTTAATGATGTTTTTTTGAAACACACACATTTTAAATTTTGATGAAGTCCAACTTATTAATATTTTCCTTTATGAACTGAGATTTTAGCATCTTATCTAAGAACTCTTTTCCTAAACCAACATCATGTAGGTTTTCTCCTAAAAGTTTTATAGTTTCAGCTCTTACATTTAGGTCTCTGATCCATTTTGAATTTATCTTTGCATATGGTAGGAGGTAAGGGCCTAAACTCATCTCTTTTGTGACTGATATCCAAATGTCCCAGCACCACTTGTTCAAAAGACCGTCCTTCTTCAATGAATTTCCTTGGCACCTCAGTCAAAAATCAATTGACCATAAATATGAGGGTTTACTTCTGGACTTCCAAGTCTGTTCTACTGATCTTTATCCCTATTTTCATGAGTACCACACCGTCCTTATTACTATAGCTTTGTAGTAAGTTTTGAAATCAGGAAGTGTTCTTCATTTTCAGAATTGTTTTGGCTATTCTGGATTTTTGGCACTTCCCTTGAAATTTTAGGATCATCTTGCCAATTTTTCAAAAAAACTTGCTAGGATTTTGATAGGGATTGCATTGATCAATTTGGGAAGGACTGCCATTTAACAATACTGAATCTTCTAATTCATGAACATGGAATGTCTCTATATTTATTTATACCTTCTTTATTTTCAGTGAATGTTTTATAGTTTTCATTGTAAAAGTCTTGTACTTCTTTTCTTAAATTTATTCTCAAGTATTTAATTCTTTTGTGATGCTACTGTGGATGGAATTGTTTTGTTAATTTCATGTTTGGGTTTTTCACTGCTAGTATAAGAAAACACAATTGACTTTTGCATACTGTTGAACGTGTAGGTTTCCTGCCCATTGACCGCCCTACTCCACCAGGCTGCTTTCTGGCTCCTTGCCATGGCTGCAATGTTAGCAGCTGTCATTTCCTCCATGTCCAAGAGTATACATCTGATTTTATATTGTTTCTTGGTCCTTCAGTAAAACTCCCCAAATTGTCTGAGGCTCCCCTTAACTGTTCTGGAGGCCCTGCTAGCTTGCATGCTTGATATGTATTTTGGAAAAATAGTGTAAATTCTAGTGATTGTCCCTCTTGATAACAAACTGCAGATTCCACTTCTAAAAATTTTTTATTTCTTTGAGTCCAGAAAGCTCTGGGATACTCCTGTTTTGGACTTGTGAGGTTCACCACATCGCTCAGGACCATTTTATAGCACAGTCAGCTTCCTTAAAAGAATAATGACTAGACTTTGAAAGGGCTTCACCTTAGATGGCATTTATTGACCTAACTCTTTACTGTTCTTTAGAATCTAGAGTTTAGACTGTGAGGCCAATATCAGAATTTTCTCAACTTTTTTTTGTCAACTGATAAGATAGTTGGAATCATTCAGGAAAAAATAAGAGGTCATTATATTTTCTTGAATATTCATTCGAGTTTCAACTTAAGACTTCGTTTCATTTTCAAATAAATAAAAATACTATGTCTTATAGCTAGGGATGCAAGAACTTGGTTGTCCTTGTTGGAATAAATGGTTCTCCTCTATCTGGGGAAGTCACTCTGTACAGTTAGGAACGGGGAGGCAGGGAGTTGAAATCTAAGAGGTACAGGTCTTTCTTGGAACAAAGCTAGTTATCAGTCACCACCAGACCATCATTGTGGCTAGAATTCCAGAAATGGTGAATAGAAGTTCATATTCTGTCTTCATGGATTATACCTGTGAAGCAAAAAAGGACAGTTTGAATAAAACACCTAAAATATTTTACCAGTTTGTGTTTTCTTCCCAATATACATTCCAGTTTCCTTCATTATGTAGCAATAGTGGTCTGGGTGGAATAGACTCAGCTTCATATTCAGCTCAAAGGGTAGGCCTTGATGGGTCTGGGTCAATAAGACAGTCCTCTTCTCTCTCCCCCATCCCTTGCCAGAATGATTGGGTTAGCTCACTGCATTCATGGCCACATGGATTGGTTCAGGGGTGTCCTCAATGAGTGG
The DNA here is from genome assembly GCF_021613505.1 of Equus quagga. NCBI lineage: Eukaryota > Metazoa > Chordata > Mammalia > Perissodactyla > Equidae > Equus > Equus quagga. The sequence continues at coordinate 27,102,384 of NC_060284.1, read as the reverse complement.
GTAGTTCAACACTCTCACCAGGACAGTGTGGTAATGAACTACTGGACAATTTTGCCCCCTGTAGTAGACAGATTCTCAGATGGCCCTCCATGATCCCTGCCTCCTGGTATTCACACCTTTATGCAACCCTGGGCTGATCTGGTGATTAGTTTCTAACTAGTCCTGGAATACAGCAAATGTGATGGGATGTCACTTCTGAGATTAGTTACAAAAAGGCTGTGGCTCCCATGCTGGGTATCCTCTCTCACTTGCTCACTCTGAGGGAAGTCACATGCCAAGTTGTGAGGTGCACTATGGAGCAGCCCACAAAACAAAGAAATGGGAGAAGTCTCTAGACAATAGCCAGTGAGAAACTGAGGCCTTGAGTCCAACTCAGGGAGGAACTAAATCCTGCCAACAACCACATGAGTGAGCTTGGAAGGGGACCTCCCAGTGGTCCTTCAGATGACATCAAAGTCCTGGCAGAGCTTTAACTGCAACTTCAAGAGAGACTCTGAGCCAAAGGCCCTAAGCTAAACAGGGTCCAGATTCCTGACTCACAGAAACCATGAGATAAAAAAATGTTTGTTGTTTTAAGCCACTAAATTTTGGAGTAATTTAAGTAGCAGAAGATAATTAATATATCACCATAAGAAAAGCTAGTTTGAGCTGGATTTTTTTTCTGTTATCTGCAACTGAAAGCATATTTACATATACTAGCTAGCAGTAATTTAATCTTAAAAAGGTTAAAAGGTTAAAATCTTTACACTCAAATGAATTTATGGTTTACAAAACTCATGCAGAGGAAAAAAATCCATCCACCTACACACAACCATCTCCATTTCTCATATGGAAAATTATTTAATAAAGCCTCATTCACTCAGAATCTCATAATACTGACAAAAAGTCTAGTCAAAGGTTTTCCTTGGATTACTGACACAAATAATGTAAATAAACAATGATCAAAGGGGAGCTGTTAAATCCACTTAAATATCTATTGTTGAAAGTCCTTAAAAGAACTTTAACACCATCTGTTTGCATACAAGTTTAAAATATGCTAATTAAAAAGAATTCTTGGGGCTGGCCCCATGGCACAGCAATTAAGTTCGACTGGGGTTTGCCGGTTCGGATCCTGGGAGCAGGCCTACGTACTGCTTGTTAAGCCATGCTGTGGCAGGCGTCGTCCACATAGAGTAGAGGAAGATGGGCACGGATGTTAGCTCAGGGCCAGTCTTCCTCAGCAAAAAAGAGGAGGATTGACAGCAGATGTTAGCTCAGGGCTAATTTTCCTCAAAAAAAAAAAAGGATTCTTATTCAGTATCTATTCATTAAAGCAGGTCTGGAAGGACCTCTGGTTAGGCATTCTGTTCTCAGTCTATCTGGAAAAGGAATTTTTTAACCTATCCAGTTAGGGTGTCATGACCTCAGTAGTGTGATTACTTCAATCCTCTGTACCCGAAGCTCGATAAAACAAAACTCCAACCTCAATATATTCTTAGAAGAGCCCCTGCCTTGATGCTTACAAAGGTGAACCTGAGCTGAGCTCACTCCCTGAGTGAAAGCCTTTGTTTTCCAGGGTCCTCGGGGGGAGCAGGGTCGTTTGTAAAGGTGGCTCAGTCTAAGTGGGAGCAGTTACAGTGCTGACTCCTTATATTCTGTTTCCAGCAGGCTGAATAGAGGGATGCTGTTGTTCCTTGCCTGCCACAATACCTGTCTCAAATATCCCTCTCATATATTTAAAGAGTTGCTTGAAGGTTTTTTCCTTTTTTTTTTTTAACAAAAATTCAAGTAAAATATAAAATGATACACATCAAGTGTGCTTCTGGGAAGGAGACAGGATTGGAGGCACAGGTGAGGGGGGAATTTTCCTTTCTAAAAAATTTTATATGCAATTCTGTATTTAATTTTAATTTTTACAACAACCTTGTATTGCTTTCATAATTTTAAAAAAATAATTGAAAGTTAAAAAAAGAGAAAATTCCTGAGAGCATCTCATTTATAGTTTAGGATGAATGTCTTCAATTCTAACATTAAATCAATACCTATCTGAGCACCTGAGAGTGTGCAAAGTGAGAAGTAAGGGGAGGAAGAGATGCAGAGTTGCAATCAAGGCAGGATGAGGGAGGGGACCTTCTGATGCGCAGTTTTGAAAGAGGCAAGAACTCAGGATAGTAGGAGCAGGGTCAGGACTTAACAAAACCAGAAATGTAAATTCACCTGCTTATCTGCACGTGGGAGGACTAAGATATTGGCGGGTTGGGGCTGATCTCCTTGAAGAGGGGAGTAGATGAGGACATTCTCAATGGACTGCTGCTCGTTTGGTTGAAGTAAATTGCTACTTCCTGGGGAGAAACTAATCAGATGGGAAATGCTGGCTGGTCTAGGTTTGAGTACAAAGTGATGGTGGAGAGTTTCCTGGATTGCGAGAAATAGAACTAAGTGTGGTAGCCTATACAGGAGGAAGAAGCAGGATGGGGCACAAAGTAATGAGAGCAGACAGGAAGTGACTGGAGCAGCTGAGAACTAAAGGTTATCGGGTTCTTCCTGAGCAAACTGAGGACATCTCGGGATCTGTACTTGGTTTTAAAAATTTCCAATACAAAAAAAGAATCCAAACAGGCAACAAATGAAAAGCAAATCAAAGTAAAACACAATCCAACTCACCACTTTGGTTAACAGCTTGTTCTAAATATGACAGTTAAACTTTCAAGGTCTTCATTCTTTAAATGTAATTCTTCAAGCAGGGTCGCTATAAACTGTGTAAACACCACATTTTCCTGAAAGTGCTTCTGAATGCCCAGAATTGGAGTCAGTCTGAAATAACCAAAAATATTAAATACCCATCCGTGAAATGGGAAGGTCTAAGGGGCTCTCGTCTTGCGTGGCAGAGGGGATTTTGTGAGGATGATGAAGTCTCTCTGACGTAACAAAATTCCCAGAGAGACAAGGCTTAACTAATAAAGGCAAAAAAGAAATCTCAAAAAAAGATTGAAAGATCAAACACATTGTTATGGAAAGAGGTCTAACAGCCTGAATCTATAACATGTTCTTCATCCTGCCAGCAAAAACTACCAAAATTCTGCTCAGAAAAGAAAATCAATGAAGTCTTTCCACTTGGGGAAAGGAGGTTGTGGAGAGAAACTTAGAGCTCAGAATTGCTTTAAAACATAATTTATTTTGAATATTTGGATTATAGCACCTCAAAAAAAAGACAATAAATAATAAACAAGATTACCTTTTAGATGAAATTTCAACATTTTTATTTTAAAAAACACTATATAGATGAATTACAACTTATAAGGCACTTAATATGAACGTCATAAGGAACACTGCTTTTTTCTCTAACCACTTCCAGTAAATACCCTTAAAGACTGATTACATGTAACACCATCTGAAAAGTAATTTTCATTGAAATCTGATTGTAAGCATGATTTTTAAAAAGTGAATATCTAAAGATTAAACACCAGATTTAATAATAAAAAGATTTATTAGTTTTCATAAATATATCTATTTTTTACCTCCAGCTTCACAGAACCTTTGCAAGTTACATTCCTGAAAAGCTTTTGGGAGAAATTTTTTTTTCCCCCAAATAGTCTTACGCTTCCCACAAAGCTCTTCCAGATGCTTATTTAACCTTGGTCATTGCCACTGGGCACATCAAATATAAATAACTCTCCGATTTCAATCAATAAACCTCAAGAAATCAGAGCACAGCAATTTCGCAGTAGTGAGTATGGAATGGGAAATGCTATTTTCTGAGACACAGATTTCTTCCCCGCTTAGCCATCTCATATAGAAAGTAGAAGTAAAAGGAAAAATTTGTCAGAATTGTCCAAAGATGGCCAGGACTTGAAGGAGGTGGTAAATTCTCTATATCCCTGAAAGCATCTTAGCAACAACTGGACACCAGATGACTCCAATAGTCCAGCAAAATCCACAGAGTTCTACACGGGCAAACCACTGTAGTGTATTCCCTCCCCATCTCCCCTGTATTCTTTCCACTTAGGGAATGGAGCACTAGGTTCACACACTTTATGAGCTTTGTCTGCAGGCGTTCCCCAAAGGCATTCATACTGGGAAATAGGACTACCCAAGTCTTCCATGCCAAGCCCAAGCTGGGCACTTGGGTGAACTCTGGCAGTTGGGGCCAGCTTTTCCTGAGGCATCTTCCTACAGAGGAGATGGAACCCAGAAGTCAACCCTGGCTTCTCCCACACTTAGGTGATGTCAACATTTAAAATAAAAAGTTGCTGTTTCCCCACAATAAGACCAAAGATATTGGAGATGGGATAACATTGGCTAAAATAAAACCAGGAAGTCAGAGGAGGCATGAGATATGTCAACTCCATAGAAACCTAGCTCTTGTGTATATTTAAAATGGTACTTATATGACACATTCGAAATAATTCTCTGGCTTTCAAGGAGACCAGTATTTGGTTCATATATGAAAACAAAGTTTTCTCAATTAGATCTCAAAGTGCCATTAGTATGTTTTAAAAACCCTCAAATTAGAAGTAAATGGTGACTGCTAGATTTTTCAACCTGCGTGCCCACATGAGAGCAGAAAATAAGAAGAGTTATAGAGAAACAACTTGTAAGAGAATCGTTCTATCAATTGCCCTGGTTAGAAAATATTTTAGGAACAGTAACACTTCTCTAGCAAATTTATTAGGCCAAATTATTCCACAAACTAATAACTTCATTATAAGATGTGTTCTAAAAATTCACCTAAAAATTCTGTTCATAAAGAAAAACTAGGGTAAATGAGAAACTTTAGCTAGGATTAAAAAAAAAAAAAAAAAGGAAAGCAACAATACAATCAATAATACTTAAGTTCCTTCAAAGTTATCACTGCAAAATTCAAGTAGGACACTGTAGATGAATAGGTTTTTTAAAAATCAATTATGATAATGATTACAATATCAATTAACACTTACCATGTGCTCCCTGTGAGTACGTACTACGTACTTGTTCTAAGCATGAATTATTGCCTTTAACTGTACAATGATGCTGAGGGACGTGGTATCGCTCCCACTTTATGGATAAGGAAACAAAGGCACAAAAAATTGAAGTACCTTCCCCGAGGGCACAAAGATAGTAAGTGGCAGGTCTGGGCTTTGATCCTAGGCAATTTATCTCAAAAAAGCCCTATGCTCTTGGCTAATATGCTAGCTTTTATTCTTTGTAGGCTGTACAGCACTCTATAAATTTAATCTTTACTAGTCTAACTGATGTGTACTGAGTCCTCAATGAACATGCAGAAAGAACAGAATGTTTTAAATTTGCTTTTGAGAAGTGGAGGACCACAAATATAAAAATGGCAAGAAGCTGGCAGGCAGAAGGAAGTGCCGATAGAAAAATCACACAAGGTCTGGTGTCTTTTAGGAGACAGGAATATCAACTTGGGGCCTGGAGATTTCTGCAGCAAGTCATCAAGCAGATAGATAGCAATCCTTAGGCAGCTGGAGCCAGGATTTCCTGACTACTCTTAGCACTTGAGCCCTAAGTGTTGTTGCATAATTATAATTCTGGAAAGTTAGCCAACGAGATTTTCTTTAACCTTATTTATTCCCTTGTGTTTCCCCTTTAATTTTTAACTGAAAGACTTCTTCCCCACCCCTCAGTCCCTAACACAGAATGCAAATGATCATAGAAATATATAATAACCTTCTAAAAATTTCAAGTTGACTTAAATCCTTTTTGGAATAAGGTGAGGTATACATGAATAAATACTCTAATAGCTCCTGTGTACCTCTAAACATTAGTAATCCAGTGGACTGCTTTTGGAGAGTTGTGTAAAAAATTGTGTTTTCTCTTTAAAATTATCCTCTCACCAGGCTCATGAATACAAAAAAATGAAGGGTGGTTTTGACAAGTTAGAGTCATAATGAATAATATTATGTCAAGAAAGATGCTGAAACCTGAAAATCTTAGTTATATTAGTATATTATAGTATATTATAATTTTATGAATGACTCATTCAAAAGAATTATGATTTGCTCCTATCTCCAAAGTGATTTACATTTAAAGTTGGATAAGGACTACCTATAATTCTTATGTTTTCGATTCCTTGGCTCATCTACTTTAACATGTCTTATTACTTAATAGCAATTGACTACCTGCCCACTCTTCCAGCCTGGCTGCTTACTGAGCGTTTGCTGAATTTCCATGTCATCTTTGTAGCAAGAGGCTTCTGTGCCTACTTGCACAGATGAATCAGAGGCAAGATCATAACATTTTATCATCCTATTATGGTTTTAGTCAATGATAAGAGTTGGTTGTAGCCATTGCCAAGATGCTACTAACTGCTGGGATTCTTTTTAGGGTATATGCTGCCCTAATGATACGTGTCGTCAGGCTGAGTGGAGTCTGAGGACCTATCTGATGCAGAGGAGCATTGCACTGAGCTTGGAGACACGGTTCTGTCCAGAGTCTGCTATTGTTAGCAGTGACCGCGGAAGAGGGCTTTGGAAACCAGAAAACACTAAGCAACACAATCCCTACGTGCCTTAGAACCAGTCCCAATGACAGACGAGCAAAGACTTTTTACTGGAACTGTTCTTTTCATGGTCAACAGTGATCTCTTACTTGCCACATCTGAAAGCCTCTTCTTAGTTCTCTTCCCAGCTGCCTGCAGTATTTGATGTCCCTGATCACCTCCTCCCTTCCTAGAATTCTCCTCCTTTGGCTTTGGAGGCACTCTCTGTCACGATTCTCCTTCCACCGGATTCTTTCCAATCTCTCTTATTGGCGTTTCTTTTTTCACCAGCCCATTAATGATAGGTCTTAGCTAAGGTTTCATATTGACCTTCTCATGGCTTTGACTATCAATGATTCAAATCTCTAACTTTTCTAGGATTTTTCTCCCTTTCAATGTCCAAAAACTACCTCAAATACATTACATTCAAACCTGAATTTCTGACCTCTCATTTTCATCAAACCTTCTGGTACTGGAAACCTCAGTCTTCTTTAACTCTCACCCCTTAATGTTCTTTGTCCAATCAGTTGCCAAGTCTTGCTGATCCTTCTCTGAAGTGCCTCTTGAGTCCATTTCACCTCCTCCATTCTCACTGGCCCCATCCTAATTCGGATGAGTTCTCTCTTGCCTGGACTACAGCTACAGCCTCCTAAGTGGTCTCCACTCCAATCCATTCTCCACATTACCATCACAATCCTCTCTCAGAGATCTGATCAGGTTGGTCTCATGCTTTAATAACTATTTGTATGAGAAATCCAATTTCTTTGGGCCTTTTATTTTCCTTTCATTTCATTGCTTCAATCACATGAATAAATTCTTATAAATATTTCAAATAATATGAAAGTATGTATTGTTAATTGTACATATATTTCCTACCTACCAGACAGTGGGAGACTGGGATCGCATTTTATTCATCCATCTTTGTATTTCCCACAGGCTTGTTCTCAATAATTTGGTGAATGATTATAGAATTGAAATTGCTGCTTCTCCATATTAGCACTTCTCAATGTACAACAGGTCTGTGGACAAAGTATGGTCTGTGGTCCAAATCTGGCTTGCTGCTTATTTTTGTAAAATTTTAGTGAAAAACAGACTTGCCCATTTATTTAGGTATCCTATGGCTGCTTTTGCATTACAACAGCGGAGTTGAGTAGTTGGGACTGTAGGGCCAGCAAAGCTGAAAATATTTATAATCTGGCCCTTTACAGAAAGTTGGCCGACCCTTATACTAGAAGACTATTATGTGCCAATTCTAATTTAAAATGAGTAACTGTGGGGCCGGCTCCGTGGCCGAGTGGTTAAGTTTGTGCGCTCTGTTGCGGCGGCCCAGGGTTCGGATCCTGGGCGTGGACATGGCACCGCTCATCAGGCCACGTTGAGGCGGCGTCCCACATCCCACAACTAGAAGGACCTGCAACTAAGATATACAACTATGTACCGGGGGGGTTTGGGAAATAAAGCAGAAAAAAAAAAAAAGATTGGCAACAGTTGTTAGCCCAGGTGCCAATCCTTAGAAAAAAAATAAAATAAAATGAGTAACTGAGTCACTAATATAATGCTTATATACTATAGCTCTGATAACGAGAACAATTAAAACAGGACATGAGAAATCCAAAGGAACCATTTGGATATTCAGGGTCTGTCTGTGAAAGATCTCTTGCACAGTGGATCACTGAAGTTTGGAAGATGCTTAAAGAAACCAAAAATATCTCATAAAATCTTCCAGCCGGAGAGAGAACTTTCCCTGGCTTACTCCACTCCAACCAGCTGCCCAACCCTGCCTCAATTATACTGAGGTTTAGTCTGTCCTCACTTTAGCAGCTGCCTGTTTTCTCTCCTGGGGGTGCTCTTCCTCCAGATCTCTGAATGGTGGGCTCCTGCATGTGAATCAGTTTTGCTTAAACGTCACCTCTCCCATCTGAAATCCATCCTCACTCTCACCCTCTCTACCTACTTACGTTTTTTAATGTCTCCACAGTCCTTACTATTGTCTAATTCTATTATTTGTTTGCTTGTTTACCATTTATCTTCCATCCAAAAGGTGAATGTCAGGACAGCAATGATTTGTGCCTCATGCCTGCCACACTGTAGATGATCAATAGTTACTTGCTGAATGAAGAAGTTGCTTAAGAGGCCACTTATTTATTGTGCTTAGAAGTGTTTTTTCCTCCTTTCATTTTTAGAGGAAGGAAGGGAGGAAATATTTTCCTGACTCCTGCTTGCACATAGCAGCATCTTCCCGCCAGAATATTTCATAACATCTATCGGTGAGATGAGCTGAGCTTCAAATTCATCAGGTAGACCAAGCATTAAATCAAGACCTACATTTCCCCTCCTCACTTCCACTTGTCCTGGAACTCAGTGTTGTCAGGGAAGCGCTAAGATTGGCCAAGAGTGAGTAGTGCTAAGTGCCACTGACCAGGCTCAGGTTTGTAGCTTTAACTCCCTTCCAGTCCTACAGAGGAAACTGGAGCAAAGGACTGGCCCTGGAGTATTTGCTTGGTGCCTTCCTCAGGAGCAAAAGTACTTCATCCTCACAGATGAAATGTGAAAGGAGAGGAAATTCTTTTCTCTTTAAATGAGATGAGATTTATTGGTCAAAAGGAAGAGCAATTTAGGATATCTACAACCCAATTAACATAGGTCTTTTATTTCTGTGCATTTCTAGCTGTTATTACTGTTCTTGAATGGGGGATATTCTTATCCTTTTTAGGTCAATGAAAGTAGCAAAATGTAGCCACAAAACAAGGACTCAACTGTTTTTAGAACCTATACTCCCTTTCAATCTCTTCCTCTTAAGAGTTAAATGATCTAAGAAAGAGACACAAGATCTTTTCTTAATGAGGTGATTTGGTCCCTTTACATAAAACTGTGAAGAAACTATCTCCATGATCTTGAAGGTGGGGGATTCTACACCTCTATGTGTAGCATGCTGCAATGGTGAATAAATTTTAAGTTCTAGACACTGTTCCTCATATAAAATCTAAATGTCTCTTGTAGAATTTTATTGTCTCCTTCACAGAAATTTTCTGGCAATTTCTTAAAAGTTATTCCTTTATATTCTTCTTCTTTTTTTTTTTTTTGCAAAGAAGGATTCGCCCTCTTTTTTTTTTTTTTTTTTTTTTCCCCTCCCTAAAGCTCCAGGGCATGGTTGTATATCCTAGTTGTAATTCCTTCTAATTCTTCTATGTGAGCCACCGCCACAGCATGGCAACTGACAGATGGGAGATGTGGTTCTGCAACCAGGAAACGAATCTGGGCTGCCAAAGTGGTGAGAGCACCGAACTTTAACCACTAGGCCATCAGGGCTGGCTCATTTCTTTATATTCTTGAAAATGGTTCTCAATTAATTCCAAGTCCTTTTAATCCTTCCTCATAGACGCCGTCTGACTGCTCCTTATTCAGATTGGTGTTCTTCCTTACACCCTCTTCTAGCATTTCATTTTCCTAAAATGTAGTGCCTCAGAATATAAATATTGTATAAATTCATTACTTCAAAACATAAAACAACATAACTCCCACCCCAAATAAAGATATCATGAAATAAGATCTTTCACATCTAAGTTGTCTTTCAAGTACAATCTCAGGATCTTATCAAACACCATGCCCCCACCTTGTTAACCTGACTCCCCAAGCTCCTCCTTTCCTCTTAATCCTTTATCTGTACACTATTATTAGGATATATCACTTATCTGTTAAACCTTTTCATTCAAGAACAACTCCAACCCTATAATACACTGACAGGGACTCAAGCCTCTCCTCCAGTCCTGCAGTTTCTAATAGTGAATATCAAAACCACAATAAACTGGGCCCAAAACTAATTCTACTTAAATAAAAAACAATGATATACCACAGTTGATATTTAACAATGTGTTTTATATAGGAAATACCTTTAAAATAATAGAAAATGTGATTGGCAGTGAGTAAAAACCAAAGATTTTTATGTTTCAATTTATTTCCTTCAAGTGCTTTTAAGTCTGAATAAAAACCTCTAAAGGTGACACTAAAAGGATGGCTTACCACAAATAGTCTATATGCTGGAGAATATAATTTGAAAAAAACAACATAACTTGCAATGTTGAAATCACAAACAAGAGGGGAAACGTCTCATGTCGCTGATTCAAATCTCTATTCCGAAAAGACAGGCGGCCTTCTATAACTAGTTCTTTACCATATGGTAAATGGCGTGACAACAAAAGCAAAAAGCCAAGTGTCAAACTGCATCTTATTGATAAGACCTTTATTTAGCTGACTGCTCCACATATGCTACACTTCAAAAGGAGAGAATGCAAGTCACGTTAGGACAAGCACCCTCCATTTGTTATGACTGAGCTATCAAACAACATCTGGTTAACAGGAATTATTATACGCGGTAGCAAGAGGAGTTTCAAAGTTTGACAACTGAAACAAGAAAGAGATTTTTTAATTAAAAAGTGTCATTTTTATAAATCCTCATAGCCAAGGATTTAGAGCTGTACAAACTCTTGATTAAGCCTCAGAAGTAAGCTACCTATAATTTTGAGTCACTGGTTTGTATCCTAACAACAGAGAAAGGTATATAAAGAATTAAAGTTGTGGTTTATTGAGCAAGTGGAGCTAAACAACTGATGGAACTCTCTGTTTTCCATCTCCTGTAATGCAGTAAGTCAGTACCGAACTTGGATTTTAAATGGCCTTCCCGACTGTGGTCTCTATTGCTTTGCTCACTGCACTCCTTCCCACTGGGGAATATAAAATGCAGCTTGCCTGAAATGATCTAGCACAGATATCCCACAACCTAACCCTCAAAACTAAGAGAAGCAATAACTCTTAGAGGGAGTTTCCTGAGTATTTATCACTGATTTCCAAATTCACAGAATCAAACTGGTAGGCTGGTATAAAATGACACTGAACAACACCCTCATACTCAGCATAATCTTAAGGAAAGAAAGAGCTCTGAGAATGTCTGTGTGAATAAATGTCACCAGAAAGCATGCTTCTCTATGGTTTGGGGTTGGAGGAAGGGACAGGAAGTGAAAAGCCACACACTTTTCTGTACCTATCAGATTTGAGAAATTACTAGGTTCATACAGAGTTCTGTTGCAGTAGGGAACCTGTTCTGCTGATTACCAGGCATCAAGGTGATGAACATGCAGAAACTGCTAAAAGATAACGGTGGGCTTAAAAGAAATTTTTTTAACACTCTCTCATCCTTCGAAGTTAGGGCTGGGAAGAAGGTAAGAGGAGTATTTCTGTTAAACAGAAATACTTTTCATGTTCACATGCACAGACAGTGTGCTTGTCACTTTACCAATAAAAACAGAACAGATATTATAATACCTGACACTGTGGGAGCTTAGAATCAAACAAAAACAAAAGTCTTCTGGGAAGATGAGGCAACTTTATTAAGAATGGCCTGGGTAAACGAAGGCTCTGAAAGGCAAGGTTTTACTGCATGGTCTTCTGTTATGAGGCTGTACCACCTGATTTCCCCAAGTGACATTTAGTCTCAGCCTATCCAGCTGGCTTCCTCTTGAGAGCTGAAGGCTTTGTACCCGGTAAGGGACTTATCCAGGGTCATGCTGATTAAGAACAGTGCTAAAAACGGACACCTTTATCACAAAGGGATCTTGCTTATCTAGCAAGCTTAATTAATTTCTTCCTACGTGGCCGCAACAACTGTCACTTTACCCATGTTTTGTCTTCTTCAAAAAAATGAGTTTGGGATTGTCCCTCCTTCTCTACGTGAACAAGTGCTGAACGATAAAGGATTAAACCAGAATGCCTCCGTCTGCACAAACATACACTCAAAACTGAAACAAAGGAGAGCTGTGACCAGTAAGTAAGACAGTGGGTCAAAATGTCATCTATATTCAGAACTTTGAGGGCTCACACAAACCCAAGACACTTTGCAAAATGCCTCTCTCAGATGTTAAAAAAATTCTAATATAAACCTTCAAAAGGAACTTAATCTGTATATTCACGGCTCCTCGGCATGCAAGTAATTAATCTGTGGCCCCTGGCTAGCTCCCCAAAGTAACACAGTAGCCACTAGGGCACAGAGAAAGAACCAAAAAAGCCACCTTCTGGAAGAGGTTTTCTTTTTCCACAAAATAACACAGACTGGGCCATACGCAGAGGTAATTACTTCATGGCACTTTTCTAAGCCGCTGCTCATGTTGTTTTTAAGGAAAGAGTAAACATAGCTTTACAATTGACAAGGAAACAAATGCCACGAGGTCAGAGCTGAATTTATAATTCAGATACTTTAAAATGGGTGGTCGGTGGTTTTCTAAATTGGAGCAAATGAATTCACTTCCTTTGAACAACGCAGGTTCTTTTTCCCAGGTGTTCCCTTTGTGGCAGGATTTCAATCACTGAGTTAAACATAAGAAGCTACAGTGATTTCCAAGTTTGTAAAAATAATTTTTTCTTTATGAAACAGACTTGTTGATCTTCAACCCTTCTGTGAAGCTGCAGCAAGTGTTAACTCCAAGGTGAGGCTCAAGTGACTTTCTTAAGGTCACATAGTCACTAAGAGATGAGCAAACAACCCCAGCAGCACTCCCACTAGTCTACACTTCTAACCACTATACCACACAAACTCACATCTGATTCATTTTAAGAACTGAGTAGACCTTATGATTTCAAAGGCCCACTTGCATATGCACTTCAAATAATTTTTGAAATCTGCCACTACAAAATAAAATATGCTAATGAAAACTGACAATTCTATTGTTTCTAATTCATCTTTTCTCTGTGACAGCCAAGAAGCACCTTCCAACATCATCAACTAATGGAGACTTTACAAGAAAGCTAAGAAGCGCCTCTAAGCAAGCAAATCCTGGCAGACATAGCTGAATCAACTGATTTAGCATATCTCTACCTAGCACACTGACAATTGCAATAGAAGAACAGTGGTTCTCAATTCTGTCTGCACAAATTACAATCACTTGAGGGAACTAAAAACTACCTATGTCCAGGCCCGACCCTAGACCAATGAATCAAAATCTTTAAATCAGGTATTAGTATTTTTTAAAAGCTCCCTATGTGATTCTAATGTACAACCAGTGTTGAGAGCCACTGTTAAATTTTTGAATTCAATAAATTGTGCAATTCTGATCATTTGTTATACTTGTTAACTACACTGTTAGTGTATACTGAATAGCAAAGGAAATGAGATCTTTACATAAATGCCTATGTAACAGAGCAGAAGATAATACGGTCCAAAAGAAAGGTCTCCTCTACAGGAAATTTATACCAGGAGGATATTATTTCTACCTCTGGGGGGTTAAGAAAGGGTTCTAAGCAGTAGCAACATTTGAACTAGGCCTTGAAGACTACAACAGACAAATATGGAAAGGAAAGGCATTCTAAACAGAGTTCACAGTGCTAACAAAGATACTTGTAGGGGCAAACAGTCAGTGGTCACAAGGTAAGGACACAAAAGAGAAATACATTGGACAGGCAGGTTGGGGCCTCTTTAGAAGGGCCTTGAATTTCAAGCAAAATTACATGGTAGGAACTGGGGTGTCACTAGGTTTCTGAACAAAGGTGTGCCCTGATCAGCGTTAAGCTTTAGTGAGATTATTCTTATAGCTGGAGGAAGTATGGACTGGTTGAGGGAAGAGACACACGGCAAGGAGACCTGTTTAGGAAAGCTGTAAGTGCAGCAGTCTAGGCAAGTAATGAAGGCCGGAGGTGGGTTAGGAACAGTGGGAAAGGAGAAGAACAATTTTATAAGAGAAGTTACAGAGGCAGGACTTAGCAACTGATTAGATATGGGGGAAAAGGACAAGAGAAGCACCAAAGACAAGTCAGATTTTAATTCTGGGTAATTAGGGAAATGGAAATACCACCAAAAGAAATAGGGACTATTTGAAGGGGAAGGTGAGCTCAATCTCAGATCTGAGAGTTTGAATTACCTGAAGGTATATCAAATGGATATACCCAGCATAAAAAATAAATACATAGATACTTTTTTTTTTTTGGTCTGCAACATAGGAGAGATGTCAGAGTTGAAGATACAACTTTGGGGAGAGGGATACAAATATTTGAATGGGATAACCAATTTTCTTCCTAAGATAATTCCATTATCCTTTGCCAGTTATATTTGTCCTAATTTCTTGAATTAATCTCTTCTGAATCACTTGCATCCTTCTCTTAGCTTTCCTATTCATCAAAACTACAACCTGAGGTCAAGGCTACTTTCTCCACACCCACAACAGGATGGCTGAACACTACTGGGGGTACGGGAGTGGGAGGAAGAAGGGAACTTTGCAGATCGATACCACTACAAATCCATGATCTCTGGCCTCATCTGGGCATGTGGTGTCACTTGTCAATCTTCTCTGGCCCTTGATTAGCTCCTTTTCCAGATCTCCTCAACGACTGCTGTGTTACCACTATTTTCACTCTCTACACGACAGTCATCTCTTTACTCTTAGAACACAACTTTATATCCTACTTCATTGAAAAATGAAATGGTCAGGCATGATTTAAAAATCACTCCCTTCTACTTAAAAATTTATCTATAACCACATTATTCTTCGTTTATTTTCTTCATGTCTCAGAAGATGGAGTACTTCTCTCCTGTTAAAGCTATTCCTGCCTCTGACCATGATCCTATTTCTTTCTGCCTCCTCTGGGACCCTGTTCCATCATGTATATCTAACCCCCCACACCATGTTCATTTTATTTTTCTTTACTGGCTCCTTCTCCATACCCTACAAATATGCTTAAGTCTCTCTTATCCAAAATATATTGTTACTGTTCAATCTCCTCCTACCCTTATCATCAAATTCTTCAAAAGAGAAACCTACATTTGCCAACTCCACTTCCTCATGTTAACCTGGGATATAGGGGATTCATATATTCCTTCAAATTATATGAAAAGTTTTTTTCCCCAAATGTCTATTTTCCTTTTTTTTTTTAAAAGATTGGCACCTGAGCTAACAACTGCTGCCAAGCTTCCTTTTTTTCTTTGTGCTTTTTCTCCCCAAATTCCCTCAGTATATAGTTGTATATTTTAGTTGTGGGTGCTTCCAGTTGTAGTATGTGGGACGCCGCCTCAACGTGGCCTGATGAGCAGTGCCATGTCCGCGCCAAGGATCTGAACCAGAGGGCCGCCGGAGCAGAGAGCGCAAACTTAGCCACTCAGCCACGGGGCTGGCCCCCTAAATGTCTATTTTTCTTTCCTTGGGGAAAGAGTACATATTTTTATTCCTACTTTCAATGTATAACCATCTATCTCAATGTATCACTTAGCTACAGAGAATTAGTGGCATTTAGTTTTATAGTTTTAGGATTTTTGGAGCACGTGAAAGTTGTGTAAGTCTTAGGTTTCAGATGAGCAACATTTTTCTCTGCTCTGAAACCACAGGAATACCAGCTGTAACCTGGTGGTTGCTTTATTCTTACTAAACATTTTTGCAGTACAGCTGATTTGTCACTCACTGGGATTAAAAACCTCCATTTGATGAACAGGATCATAATATGGGGCCTGAAAAACTCACTGGAAAGAAAATCAGTAAATAAATGAAACTGAAAATAGTATGGGCAATCCAGTTACTGTAATGTGATTTCACCTCCACAGAAATGGCAGTGTTCACCAGCAGCGGTGGCAGCTTCCCATGTGCTTTTGCTCCACTGAAATGTTCAGTATTAAGACTTGTGTATTTTGATATGCCCTATCTTTTAAGCCAGAGTACACCTGAGCTGCACTAAAATGGCAAACAGCCACCTCTCAAACGCCTCATTCAAAATGGATAGCAGGGCAACACAAACAGCAATAGTGAGAACTAGGTAATACCAAGCCTGGTTTTACCCTTCGGCCTTTATAATCTGCTCTAAAGCTCTGTAAAAATATTTAAACAAGGAGTAAAATGGAAGATTTGAATTTTGCCTCCAAGACCCATATGACTTTCCTGTTAACTAGTACTATCAGAATGAGAAAAGTCAGAAGCAGGGAGAATATTCAAAAGGTGTTAAGTCTCTACAACACACAATCTAAATGGAAGTGTTTAAAGAGAACAGAGAAAAAACACACTGGGCGATTAGGATCTTGCATTTAACATGCACTCAATGCACCTGGGAATCTTTTTCTCCTTATAACTTCCACTCAAGTTTGCAAGACTAGTTAATAAAACGCATTTAGTAAACTAGTTAAAGGAAGAGTTTGCCTCTAGAGTGAAATTTTCCATTAGGACCCATTAATATTTGATAAATGCTTCCAATTCAACGAACAAATATCAACACGTAAAACATTTAAAGAATTCTCCAGAATTGTGTCTGTGATGCATCAGGTAAATAAAGGATTTAGTGCCAAATCTACATACCTGGTGACTAACTGCCCTATTACCAATTCTTCTATGTAACAGTCCACAGAAGACAAAAGAGTAAGTCCATAAAATATAAGAGAAAAGCAGTATTTGGAATAACGTTTTTAAATCAAAGAAACATAAAAAAATTACAATGTTCACTAATTTTATAATTATATGAGCTAAAAGATAATCTCACATTGACATCTAGCTTTGTTTTTCATTAATTTTATTAAAGATTTTATAAAAATCTATTTGCGAAAAAAGCCATGCTAGATTTGGTTAAAAGTAGCAATTCTTTTTAGGTTAAATGGTCACCTTCTTATCAGATTATACCCACCCTGGAAAATATGAATCATTACAGAGATACAGGGTCACTGTCCTTCTTTTCATTCATAATAGTAAACAACTATTTTTGTTTTTTCCTGTGCAATGCAATTTTTATCAGTGCTCCCAATTCTATGTTGAAGTCCATAACATCAACAATTTATCCAAGTTTTTCTTGTCCATTCATTCATTTGATTTATTCTACAAATGTTCACCGAGTGCTTACTAAGTGCCAAATCGAGTGCTTGCAACTAGGGAGACAAAAGTACCCTAGACAATGTCCTTGGCTGCATGGAGACTGTTTTGGTAAGAAAACAGTTTCAAATTCACCTTACTTACTGTAGACATCTTTGCTGGTTTAGTACTGTTTACACATTGTCCAAACACAAGTTTTGGATTAATGGAAAGTCTCTTACTCTCTTGTAGAAAGTTTATATTACATACATATACACACATATATATATATATAAAAGATGTGTATATACATAAAATATATACATATTTTGGTGAAGTACATGTATATGTCCCTAAGACTGATTTGTGTGTCATGAAAGATGAGAAGGCAGGGAATGTGAAAATCATCAATATTAAAAAGAAAGTCACCAGAATTAAACATAGTGGCTGTATCGGTCAAGCTTAGAAACACCGTCCTGAATTGATTCTCCTGGGGGGCAGATCACCGACATGTGGTAGAGGCAGGTAAGAAACAATCAGAGCAAGTAATGAAACAATACTACTAATACGCATTTTTGGAAGGAGAAATATAAAAGGTTTGGTTCATTCACTTTTGAAATTAAGTACAGGAGGCAAAATGTTACCAATAACACTGACATTCAAGGCAAAGAGAGAGAAACACGTGGGAAAGGGAGGTAGGTGACAGGGGTTAGGGAAGAAAAAGTAACAGGCAAATACGCCTTTGAGGACATTCCCAGTTTCTTCATGGGCCCCATCCCCTCAGTTGCCCTGTCTTTTTAGTATTCCCACTCTGCCTGTCTAACATTGCCTTCCCCTCTGCTACCAACACGCTCAAAGCCTCCACTACCCTGAGAAGTCTTCTGCAGATTTATCAGGTCCTATGGCTTATAATCCCTCCCTCCTCTCCTCTTCTGCCAACCATATGAAGAGTCATCAACATTTGCTACGTCTAGCGTCTTCACAACTGTCTAGTAGAGCAGCCCTTGCAATCTGATCTCCACTCCTATCATTCTATGGAAACCGCTTTCTTGAAGGTCACCCACAACCACCTAATTGCCAAAACCACAGGCTTTTTTAGTCCTTGTCCTTGTTCAGCAGAGGAAAACTACCTGGTTCTCAGAAGGTAGTTACCACCTCTTTCCTGAACCTCAAACCCCCTCAGGATTCCTCGACAGTGCTCTGCTGTACACATACCTTTCTGAGTTACACTGTGCACACATTCTGAAGTCAGATAGGTATGAGTCTGAATCCCAGCCGTGAGCTTGACAAAGTGCTTGTCTTTCCAGAGTTTGTTTCTTCCTCTGAGAAGTGGGACACCACCACTGACCTCACTGAATTGTGAGAACCAAATGAAATGATGTATGTCAAGACTCTAGCACGGTGTTTGCACAGTTGATGTTCAAAAAATATCTGTTTTCCCCCTCTTTCTGCTTTCTCTGTATTTCTCAGGTGTCCCTGGCGTGGATGCGGCTGTTCCACAGGTTCTATTTCATTTCGACTATGCATTTAACACCTTCCACCTCTGCGATCTCACTCGTCCCAATGCTGGTTCCAAAATCTTGGTCTCTGATTTTCCTCACCATTCTTCAGCTCCAGTTCTACATTTTCAACTACCCACTAAGGAACCGCCTCACTGGATAATCTGCCTGAACCTTAAACTGAACAGGAATAGTCTCTGCTTGTCGAACAGGTATTAAACCCAACACATCATCTCTTTCAGTTAGTTCCTCCTACCACTTCCATAAAGGCACCAGTATTTTCCCAGTCATCCTTCTTCATACTGTGAAATCATGCCTGACACTCACTCCTCCTCCTCCCCTCAATGGCGGAATCCTATAGATTCTGCAGCTATAATGTCTCATCATCGGTCTCTCCCTTTTCATTTTCAGTGTAATCATTTTAGTTCACGGCCTTGGTGCTCTTTGGTTAACTAAGCTGTTATTAGTGGGGGCTTTGAAAAACTCAATTTCATAAATGGTGTGGGCAAGAGCCAGAATGCAAGGGATTAATGAAAAGCACTACAATCACTGAGAGCAGACTAGCTCTTCAAGAAGTTTGGTAAGTGAATGGATGATAGTCTGAGGGGTCAGGGAGGTTAAGGACAAAGGACAGGTGTGTTTGTTTTTTCTGTTTGGTCTTTTAAACTTTAAAGATGAATAAGCAGTTCTAGGCAGCAGGGAAGGAATCAACAAAGAGCAAGAAATGATACTTCCTAATTAATTTCAATCATTCATTCATTCATTCACTCCCAAGTATTTACTGTAAATCTGTGATGCTCTAGGCACAATGCTAAGTGCTGGGTATATAATGATGAGTAAGATCAGACAGAAACAGCCCCTAAAATCTTCAAGTTGATTAATCAAGTAATCATATAATTAAATATAAAAATAAAGACAGGACCAGTGCTAGGAAAGATAAGTACACGGTATGAAGGCCTATTTACAAAGATATTTGATCTAGTCAGGGAAGTCAGGAAAAGGTTCTTGAGGAAGAATTACTTCCTCAAGTTCTGAAAGATGAAGGGGAACTAGCCAAAGGAAGAGGGGAGGGAGGAACATTCTGGATAGGGAATACCTGTGTGGTATGGTGAGAGAGAGCACGACGAGCAGGGCTGAAAGGTCAGAGTGGCAGGAATGGGGAGAATAAGGTAGGGTGGTGTGAGGTGAGGCTGGAGAAGAAGGGGCTGGATCACACTGGGCCATGCAGGTCACAATAAGAGATTTTTCTTTAAGAGCAATTGGAAGCCTTTGAAAGACTGGTGCAAGGTGGAAGACAGGATCAGCGCTGACTACAGATCTCTGCAAGACTCATCTCCCTAAAGCACAGCCGTCATGAGGCACTGTCTACTCAAAACTGAGATGACCTGCAATGTCCACTGCAACAAGTTTACCTGCATTAAAGGATCTATCTCGACAACAGACCCAACTTCCCAGCCTCTTTCCAGTTATCTTGTACTCTTCACTACATCTCTTCTTTTTGCTTGTTTCATGCTATAGGTACTTCTTAGAATGCCCTCATCCTTTCATTTCTATTTCTTGAAACCCTTTCTACCTTTTGGGCCCATCACAAATTCCACTTCTGTGAAACTTTTTGATCTTCCCAGTCAAGATCTTTTGCTTCTTTGAACCGCCGCAATAGTTTGTGCTTCTTTTTTGGCATTTAATACATTCCACTTTTTATTGTAGTTACCTTTACAAATGTTGATTCCCCCTTTCCTCAACCCCCAGTAGGCTGCAAAGTGTTGGAGCAGGGGCTTTAACCTTTGTACCCTCACAGGGCCTGAGACACAGTCTTACCCAGAGCACCTGCTCAATAAACATTTGTTGGCTACTTTTCAAGTCAGATTTCTAGTATTTGAAAACTTTCCCGTCACTGTGTAATGCTGGCTTCTACACTGATTTATAGTTATGATGCTATAGCTAAGTGTGGATTTCATCTCCTTTTCTGGTATCCGTGGGCTCTACTTATGCTGGCTTTTGTGGCATGATATGAAAGACATAAAAAAGTCCAAACAAACTCTTGAGAAGAAACATCAGGGCTACAAATAACATACTTATTAATCCTTTAGCTAACAATCAGGTGGTACTATCTCAGAGAAGAGACCCACGCTACTTCACCAGACCTAGTTCATAGAAGTTTTATCAATGAATACTTGGGATCTTTTCATCAAAGAAAGAAAAAAAGGAGGAAGTAAAAAAGGAAAACATTATTCTAGAACTACTTTCAAAAATTTCCTGGGGCCAGCCCTGGTGGCCTAGTGGTTAAGTTTGGTGTGCTCTGCTTCGGCAGCCTGGTTCAGTTCCGGGGATGGACCTACACCACTTGCCTGTTAGCAGCCATGCTGTGGCGGCAGCTCATGCACACACACACACAAAAAGAGGAAGATTGGCAACAGATGTTAGCTCAGGGTGAATCTTCCTCAGCTAAAAAAAAAAAAATTCCTTTAATGTGATCCGAACAAAGAATCAGAGACTCTGACATAAAGTAACAGCTTTCAAGATGTCCCTATTCATTGATAAGACTTATTCCCACAATAAAACGTATACAATAAAGTGGAAGGGGGAAAAAAGGCCCAGGGTTGTAGTGAGGATTTTATAAGCAAAAAAGCATTTTAAATGTGTTTTTACATTAAACAAAATCAACTTACACATTTCATTTTGCTCTTCACCATCTTTAGTATAATGCTGAGGTGCTAAAACACTCCACTGTTTTCTTTTGTTTCCAGGGCAGGTTCCTTCTCTTTGATGTGGAGAGCAACAGAATGTCAACTAAGTCTGGAGTAGAAAGAGAGTAAAGGAACCTTGGGGCTGTTCTTCCCACTTACTTAAGTGTGTACTCTGTAATCTTTCCACAGAAGGACTAGCCATATCATTCAACGCATTTCTTTGCCAGGCTTACTAAGAGACCTAACAAAGTAGTAACACTTGGGCAGTGTTACCACGGCTCTCTGTTACCAAAAATAAATTGTTCCCTATGCTAAATACACTCCTCTTCATTGTCTCTTTCAGCAGCCTTTGACAAACTGCATTAGAATAGTTTCTTACTTAGAACATGTCATAGTAGAATTTGATTTAACTTGGATTTTAGTCCAACCCCTCACACCGCCAACAAGCAGAATAATGCACAATGAGGTTAAGAAACTTGTGCAAAGGGAAAAAACAGGATATAATCCAGAATGAGACTGAATTTAGGGTGTTAAGAGACTCTTGTCTTAATAAAAATTATTTACATAAATTTAAACTGCATTTAACTTTATGCTAGGCACAAAGCAAAAGTCCCAAAATTTGAAAAATCAAGAGGCATGTGAGGCTATTACTATTAAGGACTTCTAAGAAAAATAAAGAAAGTAGACAAGAAGAACATACCACAAAGAAGTAATGACATTACAGGCTTTCTATTTCAGAACTATAATCTAGAAAACTGAGATAAAAACTTTGATTATAAAAGACTATGATAGCCAAATAAAATAAAATGTTTTTCTTATAACAGATGGTTTATGCCCTGATAATGTTTGCATTTAATGCTTTAGGATTACCTATTAATAAGGAAGCAGTGATGCTGTCCATTGATATTTCTAATTCAAAAGAAACAAGTTCTTTGTAACTCACTTTGTAGTGAAATATTATACACAGGTTTATTTAAAGGGCTGGGCTGTAGCGACTTTAAAACTTTATATCTAAATCCTGTTTGTGACAGATCTACAGAGCAGCTTTGCTGATGAGTGTCGGAAAAGCTTTTCTTCATAATAGTTGCTCTGTAACAATTATCTCAGAATGGTGGCTCCAACTTTTTTTCAATGCTTTAAGGTTGAAATGGAACCAACCAGCGGTGTCCACACACAGTGATGATCACCCTCACAGTGCAGAGCCCTGAGGCTGGGGATAACTGTGCCCTTAAGTCTCACGTTTCCTAGCCTCCCTTGGTCTGTCCTCTCAGTGAGCTTAGTCAGGATGTGAAGATGTCACAAGCAGACATGGAGACTGACTTTTCAAGTTGAGGCTGTGACTGGCAAGGGCCAAGTGCTGCTTACTACTGTCGTCATCACTGCCACCACTGCTGCTGCTTGGGATGGGAAAGCTGGAGAGCACATCTTTTTGCTGAGGACCCTTGGTGACTTTAACATGTATTGTGGCCTGAGGTTGGGGATTCTCAGCTACTTATGGATAAAAAAACTAACATTATACAATTGCCAAAAATATGGAAAATTCTGAGGTAAAAAATCATTGTAGAGGGGCCAGCCCAGTGGCATAGTAGTTAAGTTTGCCTTTTGGTGTCCTGGGGTTCACAGGTTTGGATCCCAGGTGCACACCTTTACACTGCTCATCAAGCCATGCTGTGGTGGTGTCTCACATACAAAATAGAGGAAGACTGGCACAGATGTTAGCTCAGGGCCAATCTTCCTCAGTAAAAAAAAAAAAAAAAAAAAAATCACTGAAGAAAGTAGGCTTTGGTTAAAAATTTAAACAAGCATTAGTTTTTCTTTAGAAAATATCTAGATTCCCACATAGACCTGCTGGCTGGAGGTAAAGTTGCTTCAATTAAAATATATTATATTTTTCCTATATAAACTTTCAGCAATAAGCATGGGGGGCTAGAAACAATCTAATTACTGTTTAATCCTCAGTAAATAGGTAAATAAACTTCACAATGACAAAGGCACTGTGATAGTAAACATCATAAGATAAACAAATCCAAGATTTGCACAAGTGAAAAAACAAAAGGAGGAACTTTATAGATACTGAGGAATTCAAAATAAGTACCACAAGTTAAGGTTCAGACATTTAATTTATATGGTCTCATATTCAACACTAGCATCTTTTTTGGGGGATGGGGGTAGCATTCACAGATACTCATTTTGCATATGTGGTAGAAATTCCTAGGACATAATGAATTGATGTTACAAGTCCACGAAGGTCTAAAATCAATTAGAATAGGCATATTTAAGTTTTGGAAAACCGCAAATCTAAGCTTCTAAAATGACTATAGGGTATGAGGCAAGAAGAGATGACCTTGGAAATTCAATCTACGGAGCCCTCAAAAAGTGCCAGTGGAAATTTAAAACAGTGTTGCCAATGGAACCACAAAGACCCCAAATACCCAACACAATCTTGAGAAAAAGAACAAAGCTGGAGGCATAACACTCCCTGATTTCAAACTATATTACAAAGCTACAGTAATCAAAGCAGTATGATAGTGGCATAAAAACAGACATGCAGATCAATGGAACAGAATAGAGAGCCCAGAAATAAACTCATACATATACGGTCAATTAATTTTTGACAAAGGAGCCAAGAATATGCAATGGGGAAAGGACAGTCTCTTTAATAAACAGTGCTGGGAAAAATGGACAGCCACATGCAAAAGAAGGAAACTAAACCACCATCTTATACCATACACAAAACTTAACTCAAAATGGATTGAAGACTTGGTTCTAAGACCTGAAACCATGAAATTCCTAGAGGAAAACATGGGCTATAAGCTCTCTGACATTGGTCTTAGTGATATTTTTTTTGGATCTGACTCCAAAGGCAGGGGAAACAAAAGCAAAAATAAACAAATGGGACTACATCAAACTAAAAAGCTTCTGCTCAGCAAAGGAAACCATCAACAAAATGAAAAGGCAATTTACTGAATGGGAGAAGAATTTGCAAATCATATATCCGATAAGGAGTTAATATCCAAAATATATAGAGAGCTCAGACAACTCAACAACAAATAAACAATCCAATTAAAAAGTGGGCAGAGGATATGAACAGACATTTTTTCAAAGAAGACATACAGATGGCCAACAGGCACATGAAAAGATGTTCAACATCACCAATTATCAGGGAAATGCAGATCAAAACCACAAAGAGATATCACTTCACACCTGCTAAAATGACTATTATCAAAAGACAAGACATAAGTTTTGGTGAGGATGTGGAGAAAAGGGAACCCTTATACACTGTTGGTGAGAGTGTAAACTGGGGCAGTCACTATGGAAAAAGTGTATGGAGATTCCTCAAGAAATTAAAAATAGAACTACCCTACAATTGAGCTATTCCACTTCTAAGTATCTATCTGAAAAATACGAAAACAATAATTTGAAAAGATATATGCACCCCTATGTTCACTGCAGCATTATTTAAAAGAGCCAAGATATGGAAACAACCTAAGTATCCAGTGATGGATGAATGGATAAAGAAGATGGCATGTGTGTGTTTATACATATCTTTACACACATACATACAATGGGATATTATGCAGCCATAGAAAAGAGGGAAATCTTGCCATTTTTGACAACATGGATGGACCTTGAGGGTATTATGCTAAGTGAAATAAGTCAGACACCATATTACTTCATTTATATGTGAAATCTAAAAAACAAAACAAATGAACAAACGAAACAAAACAAACTCATAGATACAGAGAACAGACTGGTGGAACAGAGGGGAAGGGGGTTAGGGGTGGGCAAAAGGGTGAAGGGAGTCAACTGTATGGTGACGGATGGTAACTAGACTTATGGTGGTGATCACTTTGTAGTGTACACAAATACTGAGTTATAATATTGTACATCTGAAACTTATATAATGTTACATATTAATTTTACCTCAATTTTAAAAAAACCTGAAAAAATAATAAAACAATATAGCCACTGTGGAAAACAGTTTAGGAGTTCCTCAAAAGGTTAAAATACAGTTCCATATGACCCAGTAATTCCACTCCTAGATATATATCCAAGAGAACTGAAAACATATGCTCACACAAAGACTTGTACACATATGTTCATAATTGCCAAAACATGGAAACAACCCAAATGTCCATCCACTGATGAATGAATAAAAAGGTGTATATCCACATAAGGGAATATTACTCAGCCATAAAAGGAATGAAGTACTGTCACATGCTATGACATGGATGAACCTTGAAAACATTAAGTGAGAGAAACCAAACACAAAGGCCATATATTATATGATTCCATTCATATGAAATGTTCAGAACAGGTAAATCCATAGAGACAGAAAGTAGATTAGTGGCTGCCAGGGGATGGGGAAGGGGAAACTGGGACTAAGCTAATAGATATGAAGTTTCTTTTTGGGTGACGGAAATATTCTGGAATTAGATAGTGGTGATAGTTACACAACACAGTGAATATACTAAAAACCAGTGAACTGTACACTTTTGAATGGTGAATTTTATGTTATATGAGTTATATCTCAATTAAAAAAATTCAAGTAAATATAAAAAATTTTTCAATTATCTTCTATTATGGTCTCAAATACTCAGAACTAAATTGGGAATATTAGGAGACAGGCTTTGAGATACTTCTGAGAACCAATACATTTCTAAGGAACCATCTCTTCATTTTTCATGGTATGCTCACAAATTTCTCTAAGGAAATTAGTTATGGGTGGGCTACAAAAACAACCTGCTGAGGCAAAAAGCCTTAGTCACATCTTTCCATTCATGTCTGGTACCCTAGGGAAGTGACTCTCCCCGGTATCTATCTGTATGATGGTTACCTAAAGTGGCTGCCCATGTCCAGTGATGGCTTTTGTTTAGTGATCATGGTCAAGTCGAGCTTGTTTAAATACCATTTCCCAGGACTTACATGCTACTCCCTTAACGATGGGAACACTCAAAGCTTTTAGGGGGAATAAACTATTGCATGGTCTCTGCCTAGGAAGTGGGCCACAGTTCACTGGAAACAGACAGTTCAGATAAATAAAATGAAAGCAGACATTTTTCGAGATGATCTTGAAAGCTTTCCATTAGAGAACATCAAGGGCATAAAACTAGGAATAGCATGTATCCATGTTAGACTACCACAAGTCGCTTTCTACTCTATTCTTTCTAAGCAATACAAAGGAAGTATTCATCTCCTTCACTAGATAACCAAATCATTCCCATGGATCACAACACATCTCTCTCTCCCTGGCTACCCACTTAGAGACACTCGACTCCTATGTTGTAATTAACCATAGATCATCATAATACAAAGTAGTGGCCTACGTACAAAGGTTCCATAGTAAACTTGGGTGAAAAAGTTACATTTTAAATACAAGAAGTCATTGAGGAAACTGATTCCCATTTCTTGCATGTGGGCGGCACGCAAAGGAACTTGGGCCTGTCAATCTGCTTCTTGATAGCTTTCTATATGGCTTCTCTTTGGCTGCCAGCCTTGGTCTGGACCTTACCCTAGATTTCTCAGCTTTAGGTCAGCATCTGCACAGTCCACTCTTGTGTTACAGGCTCAAGTATAATGACAGAGGTCAAAGAAGACTGGGAAGCCTAAGAGGAAAGGAAGAGTGAAGGGAGACAACGGACTGAGCTGAGGGAGGTGTCCTATGGTTATAAAGTCTCAAAATACCAGTCAAAATTTTCTCAAAGAAACTATTCTGAATACTGTGACCATGATGAAAAGTGATTCTTCAGTTTCTGTTTTCCTGTATAAGGGTAAGATGAGAACTATGAGGAATATAAAAACAAATATATGATATACTATGAGGGGGTATCATAAAATGCACTTTAATTAATTATTGTGTTTTCTAATTTGGTATATAAACACATCAAAATATATAAATACATTAACAAACATTATATAATAGAGTATATAGGTACTAAAATATTTATAGCAGACTATCTATATATATTACACACATTTTTATTAAAAATCATGCATCATGACTGTGGAACAGCCTAATATCTTATTAGAGCATGTGGGAAAATCAGATTCAACTTTGTATTATTTCAACATATACTATGTAAGAGCAAAGTCTGATAAAGTTCAACTAAGATATAAAATTAACTTAAAACTGAGTGCTTAAGCAATAACACCAATTACTAGGTTACCTGATAGTATTTCTAATCAGTTATTAAAAAACAAAAAAAAGGTCAATTATCACTATTACAGGTGTTCTTCTATGTGTAATGAGTTCTTGAGAATCTTTGTTAATTATAATGTTTATTAAATAAAAATGAGAGGACTAAGGGGACATTAATTCCTTCATTGTTAAATAAATGAATCCCGCTTAAGCTCTGCTTTAAAAGATCTTTCTGTGTGCTCTTGGTAATGATTTAGGGTCTGAATACATAGAACAAAAATCAATAAATGTTCCAGTCACAGTGGCCCTTCAGTCCTATGGAATTGATGAGAAATTTAATGAAGTGGGAATGAGTCATGATTTTTTTTTTTTTTTGAGGAAGATTAGCCCTGAGCTAATATCTGCCGCCAATCTTCCTCTTTTTGCTGAGGAAGACTGGCCCTGAGCTAACATCCATGCCCATCTTGCTCTATTTTATATGTGGGATACCTACCACATCATGGCTTGCCAAGCAGTACCATGTCCACACCCGGGATCCAAACCGGTGAATCCTGGGCCACCAAAGCAGAACATGCGAACTTAACTGCTGCGCCACTGGGCCAGCCCCTGGGTCATGATGTATTTTTATATATAAGTACATTTCATTAAGTGTACCAATTCAATTTGATCAATTTCTTTCTGAGATTTTATGAGTATAAAATTTCGATCAGTATACACTAATAAATTACATGTTGTGGTTCAAATTTTTTAATGTCAATACATCTGCGAAAGCACAAGGTAAGCTACCAGGAAAAGACGACTTGTTACAGAAAACCCCTGATTTACTTTAAATACAGATGTGAAAATTCAAGACCCAGCTTTCTTTCTTTCTCCTGGATTATCATACTTTGCTTAAAATGTTGATTTTTCCCTCTAACAAGAGTTAGACTTGAGCCAGTATAGCAATATAGTAATAAAATTCTGTATGTGGATATGCACCCTTTCCTAAGTGGTTCTCATGATGAATTTTGAAAACAGCTTTCATGCATTAAACAAATGTTAGTAATGACAAAACTCTGCAATATTCATATAGAAAGAATAGCACCATTGTTATAATAATAATGTATATTATCTTATTGTGCTCATCTCAGTGACTACAACTGCCATTCAGAATCTATTTCCTGGCTATAAACACTTTTCTCTAGCTATAAAGTTCACTTTTTAACATGAATTCCAGAAATGTCTACAAGGAATGACTACAAAAATTCCATTGGAAATTTGAGAGTAGATGTGAAGATTTTCTGAATCATAGGATAATTATTAAAAAAAAAAAAGGAAGATAATCTCATGTATGCTATGTTCAATCCTGTGGCAATAAATTAAAAGGCTGAATGGTGGGGTTACTAACTTTTGCCATAGGCCCTCCTATGTCTGTGAGTGTGTGACCTCCTTTGTCTTTATATGTGCGTGTCTCTTTGCATGTCTAAAGTCTCCATATTTTTGACTCTCTTTAAGGCTCTTTATCCAACAATGACCCTCATGCCTGCTTTTTCTTTCCCTAATGACAAAATGCCTTCTCTAAAAAGTAACTATGAACTGTAAGTGGGAGGAAAGAGAGGTGGGAACATAAATTAAAGTATAATTATACTTTATGGAAGTCAATGGAATTAGCTGTAACATGATGGACATGTATTTTAATTTTACCCCTATCTCATATAGTAATATTTACTCTAAAAGTGTGATAAAAGGACAAGGCTGAGAATGAAAGGCGCTATCCGTTGAGCCATAGATTCCCTGGGGGGTAGAAACATGAAAAGCCAAAGGGGACTTTCTGAGAAAAGAGGAAATAAGAAATAAAATAATAGGGGAGCAGAAGAAAGAAGTCTTAGAACAAGCTGATGACCACAGAATAAGGAGATTATTCAGCTGGTGAAGATACAGAATGTGCAAATACAGAATGGAAAAGATCAGTGATAACTTGTAAGGATGGCCTATGGCAAAAGTTAGAGAGAATTATGAGAGCAAGATTTGAAAGGCAAAAACCAAGGAAGTGCCAGTTGATTTAGTGTCTATAGTGACCAAGGATTTTTTAAAAAGCCAAAAGGGCCCTAACTGGAAAGGATTTTAGTTGTTCAGGGATCAAAAGCACCAAGGACCAGGGAAAAGATGGGTATATCTAGCTGTACAGAGGGTTAGGGAATAATGAAAGAGAAGGATTAAAGGCGAAGGACAAAAGGAAACAGTGTTTACAGCTGCAAACTCAAGATGGACTGCACCATGTGAAACATGCAACACAGCTAAGATGTGAGCAGTTTGTTTCTTGAAATCAATTAAGTTACTATTTTTATGGCTCACTGACCCTACAGTACATCCAAAGTTAGGGAAGTCAAACAGTGCATGAAAGGACCAGCAAAGCTTTTGGTATTTTGTGCCACATGGTTCCTCTATTCAAATCAAATGCTAGAAGTTTATTTTTGTATGGAATAATCATATGAAATTTTAATGGTAGCCTTTACTATGTCATTTTCTATACTTTTTTTGTTCCTTGCTATACATTTTGGAGAAGATGTGGCAAGAGTTTGATACAAAAACAAGTAGGACCTAACATGTGTCCTCAGTAAGCAGCTGCTCATTAAGATAATACTTCCAGCTATTGGCTTAGAAAGCAAGATTCTGAGATTACTGCTGGGCTTAGGCCTCTGACTTGTCAACCAAAAAAGTTACTTCCCCTTTAGTATAATGAATTGCAGAAGTACACTTAAACAGTTATCTATGAGGGTTTATTAGCAGGCATAGGATATGGTGGGTGAGCAGAGATACTGATATTTTTTTTGCCAGTGACCAAAATATTTACAAATTTCATAAAATGGAAAGAACGTTCTAAAAAATTAATAAGATCTGTTTCACAAATTACCAATTCAACTGGAACACTGAATAGTAGAAATGACAAAAGATTTGTTCTTATGGTTGATAAAAAATTTATATCAGGGCATTCAAGTAAAGTTATTTTCTGTGTTCTGATTTAATGAATCATGTGAGTGGTATCTGGTTGGGTGACACAGATGCTGGCTCACTGAAGCCTACTCTAATGCCTCCCAGCACAGCCTTCCTTGGGACAGTGAAGCCAGAATAACATGTCAGCCTGAAGTAATATCAAAGAAAGAGAATGCAGGGCTGGAGATGCTATGAGGTTGGCTCATAACACGCCATGACCTGTGAGTGTCCAGTAAGTATTCGATGTCCTATGGGCTTCAGTGACCTAACAAGCACCGAGTAGCAACAGTAATGCAGTAATGAATGTTCCTCAAAAGATGCCTTTTTCAATTCAAGCTGAAAAACACTACGCTTACTAGATGGTTTTAACTCTAGTGAAAGACAGCCTTAGAAGCCACTAGTGATTTCTTAAAAGGTAAACGAGTATTAAATGTTTTATATACACTTGTGTAGTAAGTATCTACTTCAGTTCCTTTAAATCTGTTTGATTTTAAAGATGTACATTAATTTGGAAAATAAAAATTTTCTGATGCTGCTAAAAATAAAATATATTGAAGAAAAATGAAATAGCATTAGTTTTGTTGATAAAAATAGATGTAAAATAATGAAGCCCAGTCAATGTTAATAAAATACACGGCTAAAAGTGAAACCAAAGGATTATTTTGTATCTATCCCACATGGGGATGTTCTTCTTTTTCAAAAGATAACAAATAATATTTATGAAGAAAAAGGCCCTCAGAAGGATGATTATAGCTTATCAAAATATGGCATGTCACCTCACGTCAAAGTTATTTTACCATATAGGAAAGGAAAATAGGGCAGGAAATAGTACAACATTTTCCAAGGAAGTTTACAAAATCAATCAACAACGTTGTTTATTCCTAATCAAAATTCTTCATACTTAGTATAGAGTTAAAATCTGAAAGAGTACTTACAATGACAGCAACACCACAGCAATTAAGGTCCACTCTGCAGGTTTGTGTATAATATTTCTATTTGTTAATCTGAAAGACAGCAAGATAAAATTTACCAAAAGATTGTTACATTTAAATACATGAATCTCCTATTTTTAGATAGAATCAGATTTATGACATCATGTGTCAAATAGTACCATTTTTTAATTCTTGTTATATTTGATAGGAAAGAGTCAATAGTATAATAATGTGGTTTGATATTATCTGATAATGACCATCTCAAAAGGAAGTACTTCAGCCCCACTTTTATACATTTATAACAATATTACTCTTAGACAAGATGGGAATACAGGAACAATACAGGAAACCTAAATTGCATGGTTTATTAAAATATACACACACACACCTCCCCATAACCATACCCTCTATGTTTTCCCTTAATCAAATGTTTTATTAAAGCTAACAAGGTAAGAAATTTCTGATTTTAATTTTAATTCATCTTTTGTACCTTTCTGCCTTTTGCTAGTTTGGCAGCAGGAAGTTAATGATGTCATAATCCATAATTTACAAAAATAAGAGTTGACTTAATAGATTGTAAGACTAGGTCTTTATTCAAGAAAAGTTAATTTTAAAAAATCAGAAGTAAATTCTATCACTCAGCAGTTGATGACAATGAAATACATTGTAGTTATCTTAGTTTCTCAGAAAGCATTTAGAAAGCAATAAAAAATGATACAAGACAATAAGAAAAAAAACAGCCAATAACATCTGATAAA
This sequence comes from Equus quagga, assembly GCF_021613505.1. Taxonomy (NCBI): domain Eukaryota; kingdom Metazoa; phylum Chordata; class Mammalia; order Perissodactyla; family Equidae; genus Equus; species Equus quagga. The sequence continues at coordinate 27,070,140 of NC_060284.1, read as the reverse complement.
GGGCTGTTATGCAAAATACACAAAGAACTCTTAAAACTTAACAAAAGCCCAATTAAAAAATGGGGCAAAGACCTTAACAGACACCTCACCAAAGACAAACCAACGACAAATAAGCATATGAAAAGATGCTCCACATTATATGTCATCAGGGAAATGTGAATTAAAACAACAATGAGCTACTACTATACATCTATTAGAATGTCCAAAATCCTGAACACTGGCAAAACCAAACGCTGGTGAGGATGTGGAGCAACAGGAACCCTCATTCACTGCTGATGGGAATGCAAAATAGCACAGCCACTTTGGAAGACAGTTTGGTGGTTTCTTGCAAAACTAAAAATATTCTTATCATACAGTCCAGAAACCATGCTCCTTGATATTTATCCAAAGGAACTGAAAACTTATGTCCACAAAAAAACCTGCAAATGGATGTTTACAGCAGCTCTATACATATTTGCCAAAACTTGGAAGCAACCAAGATGTCCTTTACCTTTACTAGGTGAATGGAGAAATGAGCTGCAGTACATCTAGACAATGGAATATTATTCAGTGCTAAAAAGAAATGAGCTATCAAGTCACAAAAAGACATGGAAGTACTTGAAATGCATATTACTTAAGTGAAAGAAGCCATTCTGAAAAGGCTACATACTGTATGATTCCAACTATGTGACATTCTGGAGAAAATAAAACTATGGAGACAGTAAAAAGATCAATGGAGCACAGAGGATTTTTAGGGCACTGAAAATACTCTATGATACTATAATGATGGATACATGTCATTATACATTTGTCCAAACCCCCATCAATTGTACAACACCAAAAGTGAACTCTAACATAAATTATGGACTCTGGGTGATAACTATGTTCTCAGTGTAGGTTCATCAGTGATGATCCTGGTGGGAGATGCTGATAATGGGGCAGGCTATGCATGTCTGGGGGCAGAGAGTATATGAGAAATCTCTGTACCTTTCTCTCAATCTTCCTATGAACCTAAAACCGCTCTAAAAAAATAGTCTTTTAAAAAGAAAACAGCCATAAATAAATGGGCAAAGGATATGTACAGGCAATTTACAGAGGAGGAAAGCTGAATGGCTAGTAAACACTGGAAAAGGAGTTCAATCTCATCAGTAATCTGGGAAATTAATATAAAAACAATAATTCACTCCATCACATTGGCAAAAATAAAAGACTAACAATACCAAGGGTTGGTGAGGACATGAAGAAATAGTACTTTTAACACATTGTTGATGCGAGTAACCACAATTTGGCAATATCTAATAAATGCATATGAATAGCTCAGCTATTTCACTTCTAGATATAAATCCCAAACAAACTCTCTCATTTATGCATAAGAAATGTGTGTGAAGATAGTTAACGTGACACTGATTGTAAAAGGAAAAAAATAATAAATTGTGGCATTTTTATAGAATACTAAATGGCTGTCAAAATGAATGAACTAGACTTACATATTTTGCCCATCATAATTTGAATTAAAGAAGTATAGTATGACATCATTTATATAAATAAAAGCCAGACAATACTCTCTTATTTACGGACACGTGTATATAGTAAAAGTATTAAAACAAAGGCTGGGAAGATACACATCAAATTCACAGTATCAGTTCCTTCTGGGGAGGAAAGGAGAAGGGGTTGGGAAAGGGAACAAAGGGAACTTCATGTCTTAGGGCTTTTGCATTGTCTATTCCATTTGCCTGAAACCATCTTTCTCAGATAAGTTTCCTTATGTCACCTTTGCAATAAGGCCTATCTGGACCACCCTATTAAAAAATGAAACTTCTCTCCACCTCCCGGCCCCAAATTCCTGACTCCCTTACCTTGCTATATATTTCCACCCCCCCATACCATTTATCACCTTTTAACATATAACTATTATTATTTTTAAAAGATTGGCACCTGAGCCAACATCTGTTGGCAATCTTCCTTTTTTTTTTCTCCTTCTTCTTCTCCTCAAAGCCCCCCAGTACGTAGTTGTATATTCTAGTTGTGAGTGCCTCTGGCTGTGCTATGTGGGACGCCACTTCAGCATGGCCTGATGAGCAGTACCATGTCCATGCCCAGGATCCAAACTGGCAAAACCCCAGGCCGCCGAAGCAGAGCCTGCGAACTTAACCACTCGGCCACCGGCCGGCCCCTAATTATTCTTTACGATTGGTTTTCCCTTGCCTGAGGGCAGGGATCTTTGTATTCCTCACCTATTTATTCCAAGTGCCCAGAACAAGTGCCTGACAGTCAGTAGGCATTCAATTAATTTTTTTCTGAACAAATGAATTAACCTATAACATTTTACTTCTTTTAATTTAAAAATATACTTCTGAATCAAATATTACAAAATATTAAAATCTATTAATTCTGAATGGAGAATATGTGTATCTCTTACATTAATCTGAATTTTTTCCACCATTAAAATGTTTTACAAAATTTAAAGTCTAGATGATATAGAAAGGAAGTATAGGATAGTGGTTAAAGAGTCTGACAAACATGGGTTCAATACTCAGATCCATCACTTGGCAGTGTTTTACCCTGTACACATTCAACAGCTGTAGAACTTTTTGTTTTTTGATTTAGTAAAACAGGGACAAGAGTACTATCTACCTCAGAGATAGACAGTTTTTGTGAGGATTAAATGTACAAAAAATGTTCATGTTGCCAAATCCAAAGGACATCTCAGTCCTCATCTCAATCTATCAGCAGCATTTGACAGCTGATCACTCCCTTCTCCTTGGAATCCTTTCTTCACCTGGTTTCCACTTGCCTGATTTCCCTCCCTATCACTGGCACTCCTTCTCAGATCTTTTAGTTTTGGATTGGCCCAGGGCCTCTGCCCTTGGGTCTCTCATCTCCTCTATATATGCTCATTCCTTTCACGTTATCATTTACTCTCATAGCTTTAAACATTAGATAACCATGTGCTGACAACCCTCAAATTTATTATCTCTAGCCTGGACCTCTTCCTTGAAATCCAGACTTCTATATCTAATGGTCTACTTAACATTTCCATTTGAATGTCTAATAGGCACCTCACAACTTAGTACGGCCCAAATTGAGCTCATCTTCCCCCCAAAACTGGGTCCTCCCGCAGATAGCTCCAGCTGAGTAAATGGCTGCTCAATCCCTCCAGAATCCAGCTGCTCAGGCCAAAAATCTTGTGGTTAACCTTGACACTTTTCATGTCATCTCATGTCCAACCAGTCATCAAATCCTGATGATTCTATCTTCAAAAGAGAATCTGATCACGTCTTATTATCTCCACTGCTTTCACCTTGGTCCACATCATTTCTCGCCTAGATTATCAAAACAGCATTCTAAATGGTCTTCCTGCCTCTGCCCATCTATTGAAATTCTCAAATCAGCAGCCAGAGTGATGCTGTTAAAAATATGTATCAAATCCTGTCACTCCTCTGTTCAGAATCCACCAACTGCTCTCCATCTCACTCAGAGTAAAAGTAGAATGATGATCATGGCTATAAGGCCTATATAATCTCTACCATACTCACTCTCTGCTCCGTACTTCTCTGACCATATCTTTGTGTACCTTTGCCTCTGTTCATTTCTCCAGCCTCACCAGCATCCTTAATATTCTGTGAACACACCAGGCCTGTTCCTGTTTCAGAGCCTTTGTACTTGCTGTTCCCTGTCTGATATATTTTCACAGACAGCAACATGGCTTGCTCCCTCACAAACTTTTAGAGCTTTATACAAATGGCATGTTCTCAATGAGGTCTTCCCTGACTAGCCTATTTAAAGTCACTACTTCCTCCTTCCTCAGTACCATCCCCTTTCCCTGCTCTTGGGCGGAAAAGGAGGAGAAAGAACTGGGAAAGGGGAGAGGGCATATCACCACATAATAATAATACATATATTGTTTTTAAAAACTTACAGATCCTCTCTGTGAGAACAGTTCCATGAGAGAAGTTTTTGTCTGTTCACTGCTTTATCTATAACAACTAAAACAGAATCTAGCACACAACCAAAAACAGTCAAAGAAGGATAAGCATGTAAGAAAAATAATGGCAAAAACAGTTAAATAGAACTTCTTTTTCTATTGTACTCAAATCTCCTAAAGTTAAAGCAAATTTAAGATTTCATGAATTCATTTACTCATTCAGCAAAAAATGGACAGAGTGCCTGCTCTATACCACTGTTTCAGGCACTGGGGAAACATGACAAGCTCTTTGCTTTCACTTCAAAGTACTTCTAGTGGCAGAATGGCAAAATTTTACCTGCCCTCATATTTTTCCTTTTTCTGAGTCAAGATAATTTCAAGCACAGATGCTAACAATATATTTACTATTATCCGAGTGATAATTAAAAAAGGAAAATAGTAATATTTGCAGGAAAACATTTAAAAAGTATAAAGTTCTGAAATAAAAATTGAAATACAATAGATTGAGAAAAATACCTTGATTCATCACTGATGAAATTTTAAAAAGGCTTTTGTGTCAAAATACAATTTTAATTCAAATTGGATTCAGAAAAATATCTTGACACCAACGACAGTGAATCATTACCAAGCAACTTCTGATGGAACCACTATGCCAGGTAAATCAATGTAACATTCCAGATAAACGACTGTGATGCAATTCAGTGAAAAGGACAGCTCTATTCACTGGGGAAAGATTCCTCAAAGAGCTGAAAAAGCTGCTTTATGTTTCAATTCTAACAGGCTCTCAACTCTAGCTGCACATTAGAATCACCTGGGGGGGCTTTTGAAAAATACTAATGTCTGGGCCCAACCCTAACCAAACGAAACTCAATCTCTAGGGGTGCAGCCAGGCGTCTGTAGTTGTTAAAAGCTCCCCAGGTAATGATGAGGCACAAGTGGCTTGAGAATTGCTGTTCTACAAGTTCCTATTATTGATCATCATTTCAAAGAGAAAGATATGGTTATTTATGTCAACTCTTTTCCACTGCCAGTATTGATTGAAAAGATCTCTCAACACACATCACTGTTGTCAACATGGCATTTTTTTTCAGACTTCACCTAGAAGCCCTGGCCTACAAATAGTCACACACCTGCTGAAGTTGTCCTGCCAGAATCTGAAGACCCTAAATGAGTCATCTTACCAGAGGTCATTCTGTAAGTAACTGACACTTTTCTAAAAAGCCGCAAAGCCAATTTAAGAATTTTTTATTAAAGCTATAGACTTTTGACCTGCAGGTGCTAAAGAGTAAAGATTTTCAAAAATAACACTAACATCAACATTTTTATAACATCCCCAAAATAATGCATAATTTTCTGGCTTACTTTCCTCAAACTTTTTAATAAATTTCAAACATATATAGAAATAGAGAGAATATAAAATAAACTCCCACATATTGGTCACATCACCACAACTTAGACAATTATTAACTCCTGGTCAATCATATTTCATCTCTACAGCCCCATATTCAACATCACCCTAACCTGGATAATTTTGAAGCAAATCTCAGACACGTCATTTCATCTAGGCTTTAATTTAATGTAAATAATGAAGAAAGTAACTGGAAAGGACTTACACTTACACAATAGGAATGACAGAAAAAGGTGATAAAATAATAGTTTTAAATATAAAAGGAAAACAACATTTGAATGTCTCCTCGTATCTGGTCTGTTAGCTACCCCTTACAGGCCTGAAGAACACTGCCTCTTGCCTGCTTAGGTGTCACAGAGGCTTAGTTTCATAGGTAACAGAACCCGCTGAAGTAGAGTTCTTACTTGGGGTCTAGAGGGGTGATAAATGAAATGACACCTTTTTTTACATTTTTGACACTAATGACTACTGAGACAATCGATGGTAGTTGTTTTTTAAAAAAATTTTTCAGCTTTACTCAGGTATAACTCACACAGTAGTTATATATTTAAGGTGTATATCTGATGTTTTGATTTATGTATACTCTGTGAAATGATCACCACATTCAAGCTAATTAACATATCCAAAACCTCACAGAATGTTACTATTTCCTTTCTTTTTGTGTGTGTGGTGAGAACACTTAAGATCTATCCACTTGACTTAGACTTGGAGTCTAAACCCAAGTACTAGTTGTGTGATTTAAGAGATTACCTAAGTTCTATCCCTCATCTGTAAAATGAAGATAATACCGCTATTTTTTGGAAATTAAATGAGATAACATATGGAAAGTGCCAATACAGCCTGGCATACAGTAAGTACTATTCTGACTACATGTATAGACAGGGACCAAACATTATTACCAGGGTTGCCTCAAAAGATTAAAAATAAAAACCTGGACAGTGATTTCAAACCTGAAATACCTAAGTTCCTGGGGTATATGAAATAGGGCAATCTTGCAGCTGCAGCCTAATATTTCTTTCCAATGGGATTCTGCTAAGTTTTGAGAATCTCAGAATAGTTAAAAAAAATCCAATTCGATCAACAGAAAAATAGCTCTAGAAAAAATACAAAGTAAAATTACTTGCTAATCTATTCTAAATGAGCAGAGTAAAAAGAGTACAGAATTCATATTTGTCTTCAAGATCAAAAGTCTTATTTTAATATCTTTTCTGATATGTCTTCAGTGAACTTTACTGGTTTGCTCAGAATGGTGATTAAATAAACATTGTCTGCAAAAAACTGAATGGCAAGTCCTTTAAAAATCAATGAAACAGAGCAGGACTCAGTCTTCATCTTCCCTCAGCTAACCTTTCTGTTAATATGATATTCACTTCCTGATAAATCCTGAACAAATCCTAAATTTCAGTGCTACCACATTCTGTATATCTATTCAATCTTTATCATCAGTATAGACAGACAGCTGAAAAACACTTTTCTTTTGGATGCATGGTCTGTGATAGGTACAGGATAGAGCACCTAAAAAACAAGGGTCTCTCTCTTCATCACTAACAGGGATGCAGAGAAGTTCAACTCTGGTCTCGGTTTTTGGTCCAAACCCTCTTTTTTGGCAAAGAATATACTCAGCCTTCCAAAGGCCTAAGCCAATCTGAGCATCATTTCTGGCATTCCTAAACTTGTGTGTGATCAATGACCTTGTGATTGCATGGTTTGCGTGATATCTAATGAGTGTAACAATCTTAGTAATTAGAACAATCATGTCACTCAGATTTACCATTACCTGAACACTGACTTTCAAATACAAACATTCTAGATGAAATGGAGTGAAAGTGTCCTTATGTACCTGTTTTATCAGTCAATAGAAAAATAAAATGCTGCAGTAATTAATGATGCCTGTGAAAACTATAAATTTTATGTATAAAACAATTAGTAAAATTTTCAATCATTTAGCAAAATAGAGTAACACAAATACTGAACATATTAAACAGATTATTTTCTCAAGAACATTATATACTGGAAAAAATGATTCCTACTTCCTTTTAGTAAATACCTTATTGAAAGATGTTTTCCTGAATTACTCTGTGGCACACAGAAGAGTTAGTGATGTTTTTAAATGTGCTAATTGAAAGTGAATGTCTATTTGGTATTACTGACATGCAGTACAGTGACTGCAAGAGAAAGCTAACAGCTGACAGTGCCAAGAAACTGTTCCTGTACTATAATTTTAAACTTTTAAAATCTTACTACTACTCCTGACAACCATAAACTACAATAATAATTAATTTTTTGGATGAAATGATTCTTCTGCCCTAGAAGTTCATTCTATGTTGGTGCTATCCGGCTTGAGCCACAGGAAATATTGACTTTAATATTTGGTCATTGGCTTTTGGCCAAAATGTGTATTTGGTACACCTCTAGTTATAACGTATTTGGAGGCCTATCCATATCCTTCTTGGTAGAGAACCTGGGGTCGGCCTGGTTGAATATTCTTGACAGTCTTAGAAAAATCCCAACTGCTCCACTTCACAAGTGATACTCTCTTGTTTCCCTTTCTCTGTACTTCTTATTGCTTCAAATCTGTTCCACACAATTCAATATTAAACTACCCACTGTTTCGTACCGTTCACTGTGCTCACCTTATCTTTTCACAGGAGAGTTCCTCCTTGAGGGTGGGCATCATGCTTCTTTCATGTTGCCCACAATGCCTAGCACAGAGCCGGTCACCTGATATATATTTACCAATTCACTATAATCCAAGATGTTACCAGCTAACCACCTTTTTGTCTCAGATATCATTCTCCTTCCTAATTTTAGGCTATTCTGTAAATAAACTATCCAAAGCTAAATATATCACAGTTTGAGCAAATAAGGCATTACATTTCACAAAAGATAAAAGTAATGTTGTTTAGCGGAGGAGAAAATAGAATACTGTATTTAGGTCTAAGACACTGAAGGTAAGTCACTTATTTTTTTCATGCCTTAGTCTACCCATGGATTCTGCAAGGCAATCACATAAAGTCAAAATAATTGAGAAGGGAAATTATAACATTAACACTAACCTGAAAGTTCGAACAAGATTTTTAAGTTGTGTGTAAATATCTCCTAATGTAATCTCAAGAGGTCCCAAAAGTCCAGGCAATCTGAAAATAAAATATTACATTTCTTTAGAAATATAATTTAATTAATATAGATAATCTTTTTTGGACCTTGCCTAAGTCTGGATTTTCCATAGGGAATAATGGCACTTAGGTGGAGGCAGTTAAGCTAGCTTATGACTGGTGAGAAGCCATAAGGAAACATTTCATAACCCCACCCTCCACTTTTTAGTCTGTGCTACAGTGTGAGGCACTGAAATGTACAAATATCATTTTGGCTATCTATATTCTTGTCTCTAGTTTTTCTTACGTCTTTACTTTCAAATATTAGACTAAATGGAGAGAACACAAGGCCAGAGAAACTGCCCCCGAAATCGTCCAATATGGGAGCGTGACATGTATCTCCTTATTAAATCCTTATGGTGGGAGTAAAAACTGGTACCTTTCAAGAGCAATTTGACAATATATATTAATACTTTAAATGTGGATACTCTTTGACCCAATAGTTTTACTATGAAAAAATTTATCCTAAAGAAATAATCAGATAAACATAAAAAAGATGCTTGTTTCAGAAATATTTTTAGTAGTTAAAAAACGGAAACAAATGCCCATCAATAGGTGATTGGCTAAATAAACTATGATATACCCATGTAATGGAATATAATAAAACCTTTAAAATGATAATGTGAATCTATATTAATATGGAAAGATATTCATGATAAATATTAAGTGAAAAATGCGTATGTAGTACTGGGCCATTTTTATAAAAACATACATATTATATAATGCTATTGTATATGGTACATAGTATAAATCAAACATATTTCATTCCTTCTGAGTATATACTATAATGGAGAGAACGAAAGGGAATGAAAATGCATACACCACATATATCACATATGTCAGGGATAAACATCAAAATATTAATATTAGTTATTGTTGAGTGGTGGGATTATAGGTGATTGTCACTTCCTTCTTTATACCATTTTGCACTGCCTAAATCTTCCGCAATCAGTATTTATAACTTTTTTTTAACTTATTACTCAAGTTTTAGACATGTTCCAAAATACAGGGAATAACAATAATAACGCCATATATCTATTCCCAGATTCAATCTCCCAATATTTTATTATATTTGCTTCATTTTTCCTTCCTCCCTTTTTTTGCAGTAATATTTTAGAGTAAATCCCTGACATCATGTCATTTGACTCCTATTTCCTTATGTATCTCTAAATACAAGGGCATTTTCTTACGTAACTGCAATAAAATTACATCTAACCAAATTAACAATAATTGCTTAATATCATCTACTATCCAGTATATATTCATTTATTAGATTATCTTAAAAAACTCTTTTTACAACTGATTTGTTCCAATCAGAAACCAAAAAAGGTCTTACTTTTATAATCAGGTGTTACTTCTATAATGAGAAAAAAACTCAACTACCTTCATAAACAACCAACCAACCAACAAAACCCCTATGTCACGATAATTATTTTGTTTTCAGTGTTCTTTGTGCTTCTTTTTCTTTAAGTTATTCCACTTCTCAAATTTAATTCTTGTGCTAATATCAATAATTTGGTCTTCTAGCAGAGTTCCTTTTGGTATTTTCTTTTGCAGCCCAAACCCACAGGGAACAGAATTCCTTCAAGCACATGCTTAAACGTAAAACTGGGTACTTTCATTAGCTAAAAAGTCTAAAAAACTATTTTGAGATAAATACCAATCTACTGATTACATACTAGTATCGATAATCTATCTCAACTTTCAAAACCTATGTAACTAAAGTCAAGGACTGATATCCTCTTGTCCTACAAATCAGATAGGTGGTGACTCAGACTGTTTTCTAACCTAATACTTATCAGAAACAAATGTACAAACATGATGGGCAGATTAATGGCGAAACTAATAACAGATTTATTATAGATGAAGAGCCTAACATAAAACTGGAACTCAATAAATATGAACTTAAACATTTATAGAAAATAAACAGAGGAGTAAGCTGCTCAAAATATTATGACTTCCAGAAAATGTTTTTCTTATTTTGAACTACTACAAACTTAAGACTTCTCCATATGCACAACACCTCAAACAATGACTGAAAAACATCTTTCCATCTTTTCAGCTAAAGAAAGAAAATGCAAGTTGAAAAGTTCAAGACAGTCTTCACACTTCTGGAAAAAAAGATTTTCAAGCTCCTTTTGAAAGAGAAACCAAGATTGCAATTTTTAAATGTCATTTATGACTGGGCTAATTACAAGAATAATAATTTCCACCACGGGAAGCTTCAAACTAAAGTGCAAAGTTGAGTTGAACAAAAACTCAAGTTGCTGAGTGTGAAATGGTTTTGTGAATAAGTATGGAGAGTGAGTTAACAGACCGTTAAAACTGTATAAGGTCTTATTCACATGTGAACCTGATATGACACATTTACCACAAATCAGTATTAAAATCGGTCTAGCTTTGGTACTTTTTCCCTGACTTCACTGGATTACTAAGTTTGGTTTTCTACTTCCAGAAGCTCAACCTTCCTCTTTATTATGTGCCTCTGTGTCTTCTACACAAAACTTAATTTCAATATTTCCTTGGTAGGATATCTTAAAAATCTAAATTTCTCAGGTGAAGAAATCCATGTAAACTTTTCATATTATTTTTCAAACTGTTCAAGGTCAAGAATAACACCTATAAATTATGAACCCACAAATACGAAGTTAATTTTAAAACGTTATAAAAGTGGGATGACAATTACATACTTACACTTTACTCAATTTTTCAAGTACGATGCGTTTTCTAATTTGGTTCTGAGAACTTGAATCTATCAGTGGAAAGGAGGGATCGTGCTGAAACACATTTTTAAACAAAGCAAAACAAAAATCATAAAGTCACATTCTTTTTTGATAAGAACAATAAACATTAAAACACAAAAGTTTACACTTGTTGTATGGTGGAACAAAAACTAGAGTCGGGAATGAGAACATTTAAATGTAAGTATCAGTTCAGTCATTAGGCTGACTGAATTTACATGAGTCATTTGCCCTCTTTTGAGAGTGTTTTCTCACCCGTATAATAGGGATACTAATCCCTTCTGTATTAAGCAAGAAAATGTATACAAAAGGACTTCATAAACTGCTAAATGCTATACAAATGTAGGAGATTAAAAGACTAAAATTAGCAAATACTATAAGCATATTATGGGGAATTCCACTGCTAGAAATGGCAGACAAGATAATACAAGCCACCTCTCCTGCACAGAACCGAAAAAGCTGGGAAAAAACCCACATTTGTTTGAAAGTATCAGAGAGCTAACAAGGCAGTGAAGAATTACTGCCTGAGATTCTGGAGAAGGTAATTCCAGAGAGGGCAATGACTAATTCCAGAAGAGGCAATTTAGATACAGAGAACATCAGCACTGTTTTTCTGATAAACATTAGATTTGGGGGCATGCCAATAATGTACTGGCAACCCTCCCCAAGCTTGAGACCAAGACTTAGAGGGACCACACTCTAGGAGTAAGAATGAAGAGGAAACAGACCAGCTCTTACAGGGGCTGAAGCCCAGCTTCAAATCATCTTAATCCCTGATTAGATTAAGGTGATTCGGGGCTGCTGCAAATCTTCTCCCAGAAGCAAACATAAATCTGTCCTAGAGGAAGATAACACAAGCCTGGGTCTCAAGTTATCTTGTAATTTTTAATATACAATATGTGCCACTTAATAATAATAAAAGAAGACAATATAATCAAAATCTGAAACATGAGCCTATAGAAATCAACCTCTAGGGAATTGAGGTAATGAAGTTATTGGCTTTACTTAAAATAACTGTGTAGAAAATATTCAAAGAAAAATGACAAGATTGAAAATTTTAGCAGAGAACTGGAAACAATATAAAAGAACCTAATGAAAACCTCAGAACTGAAAAATATAGTATTTAAAAGTAAGAACTCATGGATAGATTTAATAATATAGCAGAAATGACTGAAGAAAGAATACTGACTTGGAACGTATCCAGGATGGAGCACAGTCTCACCCAACACCCCCTCCCCCACCCCCAACAACACAAAGCACAGAAGAACATAAAAGACACAGTGACAAAGACTAACATATCTGTAATTGGAGTACCAGACAGAGAGGAAAGGGAGAATGGGACAGAAGCAATATTGGTATAGATAATAATTGAGAATATCTCAAAACTGATGAAAGAAATCAAGTTATAGATTTAAGTATCACAACAACCAAAAGAATAAATACAAATATAATCACACCTAGGCAAAGCATTCTAAAACTGATGGCAACCAAAGATTAAAAAAGTCTTAAAAGTAGCTAAAGGAAGAAAACACAATATTTTCAAAGACTCAACAATAAGAGAAATAAATGGAAGCCACAAGACAAGGGAATATTTTCAATGAGCTGAAAGAAAATAACCGCTAATCTAGAATTCAACACCCAGGAAAATATCTTTCAAAAGTGAAAGTAACATAAAGAATTTTTTGACAAACGATAACTGAGAAAATTCATCACTAGCAAACTGGCACTAATAGAAATACAGGATATTCTTCAGGCCCAAGGCAAATGATCCCAGGTGGAATAATGGAGATGCAAGAAGGAATGACAAACAATGAAAGAGTAATTAATTGGAGAAATCCAACCGAATATTGACTATAAATAATCTTCTAGGATTTAAAATATAGAGAGAATAAAAATACACAACAAGAGGACAAAAGTAAAGAGGGGGGAAATGGAATTAAAGTTTCTGAGGTACTAATTGTCCAGGAAGCAATAAAAGTACTAACTTATGTTAGACTTTAATAGGATAAAGATTCAGGTTTTAACCCTTAGGGTAACCACTTAATTCGTAAAAGAATGTATAAAAATAAGCTAATAGAGGATAAAAAAGGAATGATGATATTTAATCCAAAGTAAGAAAAGAAAGGGAAACATAAAACAGGTGAAACATGCAGAAATCAACAAGTGAAAGGGTAGATTTAAACCCAAATAAATCAATTATGACATTAAATGTAAACAGACTAAATCCTTGACATAAAGGACAAAGATTATCAGCCTAGACAAAAAAAGAGAGTCTTTGAAAAGACTAATAAAAGAATGCTAGTGGGGCTAGCTCCCTGGTGTAGTGGTCAAGTCTGGCATAGTCTGCTTTGGCAGCCGGGGTTCACAGCTTCAGATCCCGGGCGTGGACCTATACCACTCGTCAGCCATGCTGTGGCAGCAACCCACATAAAAAATGGAGGAAGACTGGCACAGATATTAGCTCAGGGCTAATCTTCCTCAAGTGAAAAAAGAGGAAGACTGGCAATAGATGTTAGCTCAGAGAGAATCTTCCTCACCAAAACAAAAACAACAACAACAAAAAACCATGTAGAGAAAGGTTACCCCATAGTGCTAAGAGGTTTCAATTTACCAGGAAGACATAACATTCCTACATATGGACGCAATAACACGGTCTTAAAGTAAAAAAAGTAAAATTCACAAAACTAGGAGAAATAATCAATCCATAATTATCATGAGAAATTTTGACCCACCTCTCTCAGTAACTGATGGAGTGAGCAAACCGAAAAAAAAAAAACCCAAAACAAACAAACCCCAAATCAACAGTGCTTCTCAAACTTTAATATGCATACATTTCCACAAAGGTAAACAATGAAATCTGACCCATACTCCTCCTCATAAGCAAAAATCAATCCCAGATCAACTGCAGATCTCAATATGAAAGGAAAAAACAACAAAGGTTCTAGAAGATGAAATAACCTGGACTAAGCACAGATTTCTTAAAGTCACTAAAGGAAACAATAAACTGGACTCAAGACACCATCAATGAAAGTGAAAGGGCAAGTCTCTGAGTAGAAGATATTTGCAATACACATAACTAAAAACAGGCTTGAATCCTGAAAACATAAAGAATTCCTACAAATCAGTAAGGAAAAAACCCCTGGATATTCCAATAGATAAATAGGAAACAGACTTGAATAGGCACTTCACAAAAGAAATTATCCAAATGGTTAATAAGCAAAAGAAACAGTACTTAACTCATTAATCATCTGACAAATCTATTATAACCAAAAAGCAGTACTACCAGAATGGTGAAAAGTAACAATATCAAGTACAGGTGAGAATGTGGAGTCATGGAAAGTTTCATACAGTGGCAGTGGCAAATAAACTAGCACAACCATTTTGGAAAACTGCTTAGCATCATCTAGTATTGTTGCATTTATGCATACATTATGATCCAGAAATTTCAGTCCTAGATGCATACCCAACAGAAACGCATGCATATTAGAAGAGAGACATATACAAGAAAGTTCTTAACAGCTCCAACCCAGCAACAGCCTAAATGCTCATTAAATATAAATAAATGGTGGTACATTTCTATATTAGAATACTATGCAGCAATGAAAGAATGAACTAAAGCTACATGCAACAACACAAATGACTCATGGACACAATGTTGTGTGAAACAAACTGGACACCAAAGAATATATACCTTGTGAGTCTATTCACATGCAGTTCAAAATTGGCAAAATTAATCTAGGCTATCATAATAGTCATTAATTTTGGAAAGAGGTAATGATTAGGATATATAGTGGGGCTTCTGGTTTGCTCGAGTTTCTTGGCGTGGTAGTGATTACGTGGGTATGTTCATTTGTGATAATTCAGTGAGCTGTACATTTACTACCTGTGTTACACTGCAATGAAAACGTTTTACAACGTTATACAACAGAGGAACAGTCAAATTTCAGGGGTTAATTTTTCCTTCTTAAGGCTTACAAGCACAAAAATGATAAAACAAGTGATGTACTAAGGTAGGTTTATGCAGCTGAGTGACAGAGATCAATGTTTCTCCAAGTTATGGATACCGTCTAATAATAGAGTTGAAGTGATTTCAAACATAGTGCTGGGCTAGGTAACATTCTGTAGAAATGTAAGAAATTTCTAAATGTTTACTCTATTTCCACTTTCATCCTCTTTCTAAACCTCCAAATGTGTTCTTAAATTTAGAGCCACATTTACCCAGAAGTGTTAATAACAAACTTTTGTGGTAAAAACAAGGTTATCACCTACTCCTCTTCATGTCAAATGACTTCATTTCCCAAACTACACAATGACCAAAAATGGTAATAGAAATACTGAAAGAACCCTCGCTAAATCTCAGCGGCATATATTCAGTCTCTACCTATAACTACTATTTACTAAGTCCCAATCATACGTCAGGCACCGTGATAAACGCTTTACATCCTTTACCTTTAAAACTCATAAAAACTGAGCAAGGGAAGCTATTTATAGTCCCATTTGCAGATGAGCAATCAGACTCAAGAGACTAACTTTTTATACAGCTCTTGAAAATGACAGAGCAGATGTTCGAACCTAGCTCTACCTGAATGAGCTCTTTCCATGTTCTTCTCTGTCCATATTTCCCAGTAAGTCTCCTTTACTATATTATTTTCATTTATAATATTTTAAATGGACATGCTTGCCAAGCATTATCCAAATATTTTACTATTCAACTAGTAAGTCTACCCCACTGCATACAGGCCCACTGGAAATAAAACACAAAGACCTACAGAGATCTGAAGTACCTAACAAAGGAAAAACAAGCCTCTTGAGAGAGTCTACTTATTATTTGAAGAACTAGGTTTTAAAGCAAACTTCGTCCCACAATTCTAGACTATTTCTACATTACAGAAAAATGTTACACATTTATGAAAATATTCTGGGGGCAAACTTCAATTTATCTGGCAAATAGTAATGCCAATACTGGAGATGGCATTTTAAACCAAAAGACCGAATGACTAAAGAAACCTTCTGCAAATTTAACAATGATCTCTTCAATATTCTTCCTGCTCCAAGATTTGCTATGGTGAGAGTTCCGTATGTTAGCAACATGGAAAACTCATTATCATTAAGACATACCTCTTCAGAGTCCTGTGATTTGGTGGTTTCTTCATTCAAAACATACCGTCCTCTATAAAACTCTCTGATCCTTAGATTTAATGTTTCAGTTTCTTTTTTCAAGTTCTCATAACTTGGCAATGGTTTAATGGCTGTATCTGAGGCCCTAAAAGGTAAAGACTCATCCAAGCTGTTCTGAGACTCCTGCAAGGCAGAGGAACGACTATCCGGGTCAGGGTTTATGTCATCTTCATCGAGTTCTTCTTCTTTAACCAGAGGAGCTGAACAAGGTTTCTGACACACAGAAGCATAATTCGGGCCATACAAAAACCTCAGAGTTTCTTCTGTCTTCCACTCAATCAAAGTCTCCTTCAGGACTTTAACTAAGTTTGCCTTTGCAACTTCAGGACACACCTGCACTGAAGCTGACCTAGAAACTTGGTTTGATTTGGCAAATTTCTTCTTAAAATGCTCAGCACTTTTCTTACTTATACCTACAAGAGTTATTTTTGAACTATTGCATTTATTTTCAGAAATTTCTGAAGCTTCTAATTTTTCTTGCCAAGGACTATTTGAAGGAATCTGAGTATCGACTTTTTGTAAAGGAAGTTGACGAGCAACAGCTTTCTCCTGACTGTCTAGTTGGCAACTGCCCAACTGTTCAGCGACATCTATCACTGTCTGTTCTTTGTCTTCATGTTTGGAGCGAGCTTTTTGACCAGCTTTCTTTTTCATTATGCATTTTTTGTGCAGCTGTGGCCTTATACCCGTTGCATCTGGTCTGTTTCCTGGTAGAATGGAGGAAACAAAGTCTTGCTCATTATCACTGCTACTATCACTATGAGTGCTAGAAGAACTAGATTCATAATGCTTCTCAAAATGGCCAGGCTTGTCAATATCTGATGTTTTAATGGCCTTACTACATAACTGAACTTCTTCTCCAGAATGGCCACTGTAGAAGGAAAAAAGAAAAATCAAAATAACCATAACAGAAAAGCAAAATGTCCCAGAGTATTTATACTTTGTAACTTTCAAGACAGAAAGTTTTATTCTCTAGGTAAAGGCTTATATTTATATAAGCTTGTATCCACACATACACACACGTCTGAAGAGGGTTATAATTCCATAATTTCTCTACATCTTATTTGATATAGTTCTTCCATCTTCTTTGTCTTTTTTCCCCCTCATTATTTTACAAGTGTTAAGAGACTGTAGCAAAAAGAAAAAAAAATACTTGGTAATGCCATCCTACTGAATTATTTTGATTTCTGCCTGCTCCATTTCTGTGACTTTTATATATCCTTTTTAAAAAAAGCTTTTTTTGAAAACTTCATTATACTGGCTTCTCAAAAAAACGTATTATAGAAACGCTGTAGGTTTTGAAAGATAAAAAGAGATGTTTATTGGGCTGGCCCCATGGTGCAGTGGTTAAGTTTGGTGTGCTCTGCTTCAGCAGCCCGGCTTTGCAGGTTCAGAGCCCTGGCAGGAACCTACACCACTCATCAGCCATGCTGTGGCAGCAACCCACATACAAAACAGAGGAAGACTGGCACAGACGTTAGCTCAGGGCTAATCTTCCTCAAACAAAAAAAAAAAAAAGAGGAAGATTAGCAACAGATGTTTAGTTCAGGGCAAATCTTCCTCCCCACCCCCTAAAAGAGAGACATTTACACATTTTCCAGTTCTGGTTGATAGTTATACACTAAATTCCATAGAATGAAAAACACTAGAAAGTCACAGCAGAAAATAAAGTTGGCAAATCAACATTTATCACTGAAAGATATATTTATATTTGAAAATCCAGTTACAACACAATGTAAGACAACAATAAAAGACAACAATTTTCCCTTTTACTGTGCTCCTTCAATTTTCAGATTAGGTTTTAAAAAGATTAAGAATTATGAAAGAGTGAAGGCAAAGAACAGCTGTGTCTATGCAACTTGAGATAAACAAGGACGGGTGAGCAGTCCTCTCAAGCAAAGCCCCTATCAGAGCTTTAAAGATCAGGATGAGGAGGAGTCTGGGTCAAGACGCACGTGGAGGGGGTGAAAGGGCATATGAGAACTGTCTACTTTTCACGTTATCTTTTTGTAAACCTATACTTGCTCCCAAGAAGGGCTATTAAATGTAAAAAAATGATTTAAAACAATAAAATAATGCAGCAATAAAAAGAAAGAAGCACGCTTGGAGGGGACTGTAAAGAAGAAGAAGAAGAAGAAGAAAAACAGTTGAAAATAAGGTTGTGGATGGGAATGGAGAAAAGATGACAAGTTTACTCAATATCAGATATCATTTTTTAGTTAGAATCTAGCCTATACAGCTATGGGACTGTCTTTCAGATCTGAAGTAAGTAAAATTTCAAAAAAATAAGAACAATTTAACTTTCATAAATTTCATACTTTCTCTTGGAATTTTAAGGTAATTATATTTTTCTATACTACTTTGAAGCTATAAATTAAAGACATATACATCAGTAAATAAATATCTCTCACTTGTGCTCAATTCCATGTAACTAAGGAAGTGAGTAATAACCAGGAAAATTTATTCTGGGAGATAAAAGGACGTGTTTTGAGAGATGGTTACGGTTGTGCAAGCAACACCACAAGGAGAGTTTAGAAAAAAATCACAACTTGCAACTTTTATTAATGCTCTAGACATGCCAAAATATTTCAGACACATTGAATAGTTAAATAATTGATACATTAATGTTTTGAAACCCTATAAGACTATAAAAACCTTTCAACAAATGTAATTGGTACAATCTAGTTGACAAAGAAGCACAGTATATCAGATGGAAGCTGTTTGTGTCATATTTCAACAGGTTCAATTAGACCTCCTTGGTAGGAACAGCTGTACTATAAATCATACAGATCAAACACATCATCTTACCATCACAAAAGAAAAAGCTGTACAAGGCAAATATTTCTCTGTGTGGGCTAGAATGGGCACTTACATAATGCATCAGCACAGGAAGTCCAAGAGCTCATACCACCTGGTTTACTCTTAATGTTTCTATTAACACGAATATACAGAAGGTAAGTGACACTGATTCAACCGTACCTTTGTCCTTCCTGTAGCAGCTGAAAATCAGGGTGCCTGTGACAAAAACACAGACATAGAAAATTGAAGGCAACTGATACACCAAACACTTTCAAGTGTTTATTATAACTACACTGGATAGAAAACAGAACTAGAAGTAAATAATTCATATAAAGTTTTTTTTTTTTTAAGAAAAAAGTATTTAAAGGACAAAGTATTGTGAAACTCATCCACAAGAAATCTGGATTAATCTCTCTCTTATCCAAAATTTACTCATATTTCAGGACTAAGTTCAAATTCCATAAGCCCAATAAAGTTTCCCGTTACTAACCCGCTAAAGTAAATCACTCTCTTCTCCAAATTCCACATCACTGTCTGCACAAACACTGTATATTAATCATTTACTCCTCTATGACCTAATACTAGAATTATTATCTAAATGTCTTACGTTTCATATGTTCAAGTCTGGTTTCTTAACTAGACTACAAACTCCTTGCGGTCAGAGATTATGAACTATAATTCTCTTGTATTTCCTTTATATGGTCAATAAGACTTTTTGCCCTAATTTCTGAAAAAGCAATTGTATTATAGTATGGATGTGAACTATGTAGATTAGGTAATTTAATTTAATTCTAAGAACAATTTTGCTATGCAACACCAGAAATCACATCTGGCTGGGCATCATGGGAGGAAAACCTCTTAGGAAGTAAAATATTGAGAGGAACAAATATAACAGTAAATAAATCTAAGAGGACAGGAAAACTGTAAAATGCTTCTGAGGTGACTCAGAAAAAGTGCCTTCGTGAGACTACAAAAGTCAAGATGTCAGCTCTTCTCAACCTGATCTATAGATTCAATGCAATTAAAATTAATATCCCAGCATATTATTTTGTAGATATCAAAAAGTTAATTCTAAAGTTTTTATGGCAGAGGCAAAGACCCAGAACAGCTGACACAATATTGGTGGAGAAGAACGAAGCTGGAGAACTGACACCACCTGACTTCAGGACTTACTACAGACCCAGAGTAATCAAGACAGTGTGGTACTGGTGAAAGAACAAACAGATCATCAGAACAGAACAGAGAGCCCAGAGAAAGACCCATATAAACACAATCATTTGATCTTTGACAAAGGAGCAAAGGCAATACACTGGAGAAAAGATAGTCTTTTCAACAAATGGGATTGGAACAACTGGACATCCACATGCAAAAAAACGAATCTAGACACAGACCTTACACCCTTCACAAAATTTAACTCAAAATGGTTTACATACCTAAATGTAAAACACAAAACTATAAAATTCCTAGAAGATAACACAGGAAAAAACCTGGATGACTTTTTAGATATGACACCAAAGGCACGATCCATCAAAGAAAGAATTGATAAGCTAGACTTCATTAAAATTAAAAATTTCTGCTCTGCAAAAGATACTGTCAAGAGAATAAAAAGACAAGCCAAAGACTAGAAGAAATATTTGCAAAAGACATACCTGATACAGAAGTGTTATCCAAAATATCAAAGAACTCTTAAAACTCAACAATAAGAAAACAACTCAATTTTAAAACGGGCAAAAGACCTTAACAGACACCTCAGCAAATAAGATATACAGATGGCAAATAAACATATGAAAAGATGCTCTACATCATATGTCATCTGGGAAATGCAAATTAAAACAACAACGAGATACCACTACACACCTATTAGAATGGTCAAAATCCAGAACACTGACCACGTCAAATGCTGACAAGGATGTGGAGCAACAGGAACTCTCATTCATTGCTGGTAGGAATGCAAAATGGTAAATCCACATTGGAAGACAGTTTGGCAGTTTCTTGCAAAACTAAAAATATTCTTACCATACAGTCCAGAAATCATGCTTCTTGGTATTTATCCAAAGGAACTGAAAACTTGTGTCCACAAAAAAAACCTGCAAATGGATGTTTACAGCAACTCTATACATATTTGCCAAAACTTGGAAGCGACCAAGATGCCCTTTAGTAGGTGAACAGATAAATAAACTGTGGTATATCCAGACAATGGAATATTATTCAGCACTAAACAGAAATGAGCCATCAAGCCGTGAAAATACATGGAGGAAACTTAAATGCATATTACTAAGTGAAAGAAGCCAATCTGAAAAGGCTACATACTGTATGATTCCAACTATATGGTATTCTGCAAAAGGTAAAACTATGGAGACAGTAAAAAGATCAGGGGTTGCGGGGAAAGGAAGATCAATAGGTAGTGCAGAGAGGGTTTTTAGGGCTATCCAACGACTCCAGGGACTGGCCCTGTGGCCTAGTGGTTAAGTTCACCGCACTCTGATGCAGTGGCCTGGGTTCACAGGTTCAGATCCTGGGTACGGACCTACATCACTCCTCAGTCACGCTGTGGCAGTGACCCAGATACAAAATAGAGGAAGACCAGCACAGATGTTAGCTCAAGGCTAATTTTCCTCAGCAAAAAATAAAAAAAAATAAAACTACTCCATATGATACTGTAATGGTGGGTACAAATCGTTAAACATTTGTCCAAACCCACAGAAGGTACAACACTAAAAGTGAACCCTAAGGCAAACTATGGACCTTCAGGTGATAATGATGTGTCAATGTATGCTCATCACTTGTAACAAACGTAGCATTTATTGGGAGGATATTGATAGTGGGGGAGGATATGCATGTGTAGGGGCAGGGGGTAAGTGGGAAATCACTGTACCTGCCTCTCCATTTTGCTGTGAACCTAAAATTGCTCTAAAAAATAAATTTGATTAATAGAAAAAATTAAATATAGGGAACTAGGTGCGTACTAAACAGAGCTAAGGCACTGAGCACAAATCCCATTTAAAGGGCAAAATGAGGCTGCAAAAAAGGCCATGATATTGCAGAAAACTTTCAATTGAAAAAACTCAAGGGCCAGCCCTAGTGGCCTAGTGGTTAAGTTCAGTGCACTCCACTTTGGTGGCCCAGGTGCAGACCTACACCACTTGTATGTCAGTGGCCATGCTGCAGCAGTGGCTCATATACAAGAGGAAGACTGGCAACAGATGTTAGCTCAGGGTGAATCTTCCTCAGCAAAAAAAAAAAAGAACTTCTTAACTCAGAAGTCATTTGAGTTAAGACATTTAAAGGCTGCCAGTGAAAAATCCGAGTTGCAAGTATTTTTTATATAACGAAACATCACAGCATCAATCATATAACTATTGCCTAGATAACCCATTCATCTTTTGTTCAGTCTCAGGCATAGGAGGTACTGCAAGGAACGGGCCCTCTTGCCAATCCTCTCCTTAGTTATGGGAGGTGCTGCTAACTGATCAAGGCATTCTTTCCCATTAAACTCCTTCTCAGTACCACACATCAGGAGGCACAGAGGATGAAACCAATATTTGCCATTCCTGCTCTAGAGATTCCCCTGTAGTTTAGGAGTTCCCCAAGAACAATAGTAACAAATTTAGAAGGAAAAGGCAAAATAAGGAAATGGGCAGTGAGTTGCCTGACAGTAAAAATCTATTTTTTTCTTCTTTCTTAGTCCCTCAGCCAATTGAGGCATATCCTTTCCCAATCATCCAAATTATCCTGTTTACCCTACTTCTTCCCACTCACTAAACTCTAGTCACAGAAGCTACCCTGGTTTGGTGCTGCTCAAAGAAAACAGATGACACTGCTTGGATGGTGACTAGCCCTGACTGCTCCAGCGGGTATTTATAACTCCCATTAAGAGCTTTTTTGAACTAAATAATACGCTAACGTTTACAATAGAGTAACGTTTATTGCCTGTTGACTACTTCCTCCCACTTCTACTTGTAATTCTCTCACTCTTCCTATCCCACATCTCCGCCCAAATCTTCCTGGCTAAAATTATCAAGGTTTAGTACCATGCAGCTGTCTGGCATTTGGGCCTACACTGGAGTCTGAGCATCACTGTAAGGAAGAAAATATGTGCAGACACAGTGATTCTCAACTGGATTCTTACACTAAATGGCTAACCCACAAATGCAGAGTACATTCTATCACTGGACAAATTCCTTCAAAAATAGAATTCTGAACTATTATATGTATGGGCTATGCCAGGTATGTTAAGTAACACAAAGAATAGGTTCCTATTCTCAAGGACCTTACAATTTAGTAGAAGGAAAAGCAGTGTTTAAGAGCTTCACAAGTATTAATCTTTATAAGGATGATGTTGCTATGACTATCATGCCACGTTACAGGTAAAAAGACTGAACACTGAAAGAATAAGCAATCTGCCGGAAAATCACACAGCTGGTAAGTGGTAAAGCCGGGAATCAAACCCAGACAGCATGGCTCATAAGAACTACACTGTTGCATCATGCAATTCAAGAGAGTATTTGATAAGCACGAGACATATGTGCTGCTATGGGAAATTAGAGAAGAAAGAAAAACTTCCTGCTGAGCCAAATGAAGAAAAGCTTCCAATTCAACTGCCCTATGAAGATCCACGTAGTTTGCATATGAAGGCATTTGAGGCTAATCCTATGGATCTTACTCTGGGTTTACTCTACAAATCTTTCCCTTTTTTCTCTTTCATTTCAGTATACTATCATGCTTAACTCTTAAAAAACACAACCCTGTCCTTCAATCATACAGCTCCACCCCCTTTCATTGTAAGCCTTCTTTAAGGAAGTTTGCACTCATCATTTTCAATTCCCTACCCTCCTATTCAGTCGTCAGCCCTCTGCCTCCTGGAATCTGTATGCATTACTACTGAAATGGCTCTAGCTAACATCACCAATTACCAGCGGACCACAAAATCTAATGGCTGTTTTTCAGAATTTTTTTTTTCTTTTTAAAGTAGAGGAAAAAGAATCAGTATAAAAGGAGAGCTTGAAAGAGGAAGAAAATAGGAATAAACCACAAAGCAAAGCCTCAGTGAGAGGAGAACGAAATCAGTCACAGAGTGGGTACAATATTAGCAATGAAGAGGCAGAGAAATGAGAGAGCATAGG
Source organism: Equus quagga (assembly GCF_021613505.1). Taxonomy (NCBI): domain Eukaryota; kingdom Metazoa; phylum Chordata; class Mammalia; order Perissodactyla; family Equidae; genus Equus; species Equus quagga. Next base: position 27,045,832 of record NC_060284.1, on the reverse strand, counting down.
AAGAAAATAATGCTGAAGGAGATTCTGCTAGATGCCCTCAATCATTAAGTAGTAGGTTAAATTATCTACTATGCATTGGGTGTTGGGTTCAAAGTTTAAGGAGAGGAGAAAAAGTGTGAATGTATCAGATAGTCAATGAGAAACAGAGAAAAAAATGTGAGCGCACACAGTTGAGACTAGACAGAATGAACTGGAACAGGGCCAAAGGAATGCAGACTGCAGGCTTTGGTGCCAGACAGATCTGGGGTTAAATCCCAAATCTCTATCTACGAGCCAAATGTTCTTGAGTGAGTCACTAACCCTCTTTGAGCCTCAGTTCCACTATCCATAAAATGGGTAATAATACCTCCCCAGAGATGTTGTGAGGACTGAATGAAAGGAGACAGCTTGTCTAAAGCCGTGAGGGTCTAATTTGAGAACTTTACCCAATAATGTTCAGCAACCTAACCACAGAAAAAAAGGATGACTGAAGCTTTGGAAGGTGGACATGGTGGAAGGTTAAGGGAGAAACAATCTGGGATTGTTTGAGAGGACAATACTGTAACTGCTGACTATGGAGCTCAGGAAAACAAATGTAATGAGGGTCTGCCAACCTAGACGAACAGGGCTAAGGTTGAGACAGGAGGTCAAAATGAGGTCACAAAGCACACTCAGGAGTGATGGCTGTAGATGATATAGAGGTTGTGGTCAGAGACGGGAAACTCTTATTTCAAGATCTTGGAGGCAGCACAGTTCCAAATGAGAATGAGGTCTAAGTATGGCTGTATCAAGGGGTAATCAAAATATAAACATTATTCTGAATCACGAATACAATTTAAGACAGTTTTATGAGAAATCTCTAGCTATACAACTTGGTATTTTTTGAGAAAAAGGCTAAGAATTAAAAAAAATTCAATCTCTAAAGAAGACAAGGCGAAAAATTAGAATATATTAAGTGCCTACTATATGTAGGTGGATTTTTTTAATTGTGGTAAAATATACATAATATAAAATTTACCATTTAAAGCATTTTTAGCTCCAGTTAAGTGGCATTAAGTACTTCACATTGTTGTGTAACTATCACCACCATGCATCTCCAGAACTTTCTCATCTTCCCACACTTTCCGCTGCGTGGCTTTATATATTATTTCATTTAATCCTCACATAACTTACACCTTTATTTTTATAGATGAGGAAACTGAAGCTGTGAGATGTTAACTGATCCTAAAATCATTACAGCTAACAAGCAGTAAATCTAGGATTTGAATTCAGGTCTTCAAAGTTCAAGCTCTTTCCAAAACATGCTGCCTCTAATTAAAGCCAGAAAAAAGACCGAAAAAAGTTGTGAGGAGACCACAACTTTTAGGAACTCAACATACTTTACTATTTCCTTCTCCTTTGTTTCATTTTTCTGACATCAGGTAATGAAAATTGCACCGAACATTGTTCCTAGATGTTCTGAGGGACCTTAATACTCTCCCTGATTCCCAATCTATAAAATGGAGAATGGTACCTGACACTAAAAAAAACTAAATTTGAGTTTAATGAGATATTAGATGAAAGGTTCAATATAAAACTTCAGTTTGTTTTTGCTATGAGCTGTTTTGGGAAGAACGAGGCACCAAGTTATGTCACTCTTTCTTTTCTATCCTTTCTTAGATGAAATTCAAAAGCTTTTTGTTAAAAGTCCCATTCCTCTTCGCTCTAAAAAGTTTATGTTGCCCTGGAGATAATTCTCAATTTACTTGAGATAAGCTCAATTTAAAAATCAAAAATAAGGAGCCATGTTAATTAAAGAATAAATTCAAGGTGGTTCTTCATAAACATTTTCATATTATTTTCACTACAGTATAAATTAGATGATTAATTGTAACTAGAGCAAGGAAGTCTAAAATTAGAAATAACATACCAAAAAACCTTGTGTACTTATTACGTATGCACATATGTATGTATGTGTGTGTGTCTATCGCTTAGAGAATGTATATTATATATAAACCAACAGGCGCAGCAGGCTACAATTCCCCCGTGGTGGGAATTTTTCAAATATAACTTGACACACGTTAAAACCTGTTTCAGAAAGTTCTTATTCTGTATACCAAACAGAGGTGGCGTTCAGGAAGAGGTTATAGAAGTTGCTCTGCCGAGGTTTTTGGCTTCCGCACCTCTGAGATTATACTATGTTTATTGCCAAAGAAGCATGTGTGAAAATCCCCTATTCTGAGCCACATGATGGCGCTTTTAGCTCTGTCAGCATTAACCATTCACCCCAATTAGATCTTTTAAAAATCACAATCTGATTCTCAACATTTGTCCTTCCTTCTCAGTTTTAACTCCTGACTTTTTAGGTTACAATTCAAGAAACTTCCTTCCTTCAAAGACTTGTCAGAGCCTACAGCCAACCAAACAAGATTTATAAATGCAACTATTTCACTACCTAAATCAGCACACTGTCTCAGAGGAACAAAACTGTATGTGGTCTGTTTCCAGCCACCGAGTGGGTAAAAAATTTCTAACTCACAACATAAGCAGCATCACACTGCGTCACGGCTCAGGCAATGTAGGTCAATGTTTGGTCTCCGAGAGGGCATCAGGAGACATTTTGTGAGAAGCACCCCTGCTCTCCATGACATTAAGGGTATACTCACATATTTTCTCACACATCACACTGCGTCACAACCCAGACAATCTAGGTCAATGTTTGGTCTCCGAGAGGGCATCAGGAGACATTTAGTGAGAAGCACCCCTGCTCTCCATGACATTAAGGGTATACTCACATATTTTTTCATACCTTAATAACGAAAATGAGGGACTACAAAACTTCTAAGCCCCCGGCTCGAAGCCTCGATACAAGTATGAAGCTAGAATTCATAAATCTGTCTTTCTTAAATCTATTTTTTAACATTTTCACCAGCATTTATTATAGTGGTCAAAAATTTTGGAAGTCAATGCAATAAAATATCTAATTATCTGAGTGGATTTTGAAATGTATTCTTACTTTTCAATTATGATTATTATTAAATAACTATTTAATAATATTAAAATAAAATTATGTAATTTATTGTGACGACTCACTTTAAGCTAATAATATATCTCTGCATTAAATATTAAATGCTGCCACTTAAAAGAAGCCATTTTTTCCCCTTTAAAAGAAGACAGGTTCTGAATGTTATACTCCAAACCATATGTGAAGACTTTCTTTAGAAAATCATTTTATGTAGAGCTTATATGTGCAATATTAAAGACAGCTTTTTAAAAGAATACTGAATTCTAGAATTTCTGATCATTAGCACACATAAAAATATCAAACATTCTCTGTGAAAACACAGTGACCTCTAGTGGATTCATGAAATAAACTGACATAATCCTTGCCCCTAAGAATTTAGAAATTAAGGTAACATTGATACATCCAGATATAATAAGTACTGATATGGTTATATACTGACAACTATTATAGATGAATTAGGGCTATAGTTACACTATGCATGATGTGACAATTGTGTATTTATAGATTACTCCAGTCAAGAGGAATATAATGAAAGAATTCTAGCCTTGCTCAGAATCTATCACTAGCTTAGGAAATACACTTAATCTTTCTGAGCTTGTTTGATAAAGAGGTTGGATTAAATTATCTCTAAGGACCCTTCCAGTTCTTTAATTATGATCTTCTCTTCTTTAATTCATCTCATACCCCAATGCCACATTAAATTCTGTTCAAAAACATTTCATGGTTCTCCAGTACGTGGGGATATACCAAACTTAGTCTGGCCCCTTTTTATCTTCTCTTTTTCCCAAAACATACCCCTTATTTCAAGTGAACTAACATTCTCACTATCTACTTCCAACACCCCAACCCACTCATATGAGTTTATTTTTTCACCTCTGCTTATTTTCTCATTATGCAATGTTTTATCCTCACTAACTTACATTACAGATCCCCATCAGAATAAGTACAAATTTGTTTCACTCGTGTATTTGTTTCACCGTCCCAGTGAGACTGAAACTCCCAAGTTGGGTTTTATATGTGTGTAGCCTGCTGGGTACTAAGTGCATATTACACACTTTGAATGCAAATTAAATTGATTAGTTTAGATTAAGGAAACCAAGACCATTTTCATCTTTCTTTTTTAGTGAGGTAGGGAAGGGCACATAGATAAGGTAGAATTTCAAGAACCACAAATATAAAGTGACAGGAGTCCACGTTTTAGAAGAAAGTGGGCGTGCTCAGCACAGGATGGTAAGATTTTAGGAAAAGGTTAGAAGGAAGAACTGTTTTAAATCAGCTACAGAAAGTGCCAATAACTATATTTGAAGAAAAGAGAGATGACAGGAAAGGTGGTATAGTAAATGGTTTTGAAGCAGCTGAAGTAGATAAGATGGGCTAAATGAGAGGGCTAAATTTAAGAAGTAGTGAAGATATCTCTGGAAGCAAAGTTAAGGATAACTTAAGGAAACATGGATCTTAACAGTGGGGAATGGAATATGTTACTGTCATAAAGCTGAGGAGGCAATGGGCAGCTCTGGTGAAAGAAATATCAAGAAAAGAGAAAAACAGTGGTAGTCAAAAAGGTGCTCTAAGATTCCCAATGTAGCTTGAACAATGCTACAATATTTTATCCTCCAAACAAGAAAGTCACAGAGGCTGGAGAAGAAATGACGAACAATTTAGTTTTATGTTTAATTCAATTAACAAAGGCCACAGGGTGGTATGTTTTACATATTCTAAACCACACAAAATTGGATCAGCAGGCAAAGGTGTCTGCCAACAAAGGTACTGTCATCAGTACAACTGATGCTGGTTGAACCTACAGTAGTGTCATATTTCCTTGTGCATCAGTTAAGACTTTAGGAATTTCTTTTTTAGGCAAAGATCTTTAGTTAACTTGCATCTCTTTACATTTTTGTCATTAAGTTTATTTAGCATAGATCCTAACTATTTTACCACAATGAACACTGCCTTGTGTTGTTATGATATTCTCTATCAAACATGAATTACTTGGCACATTATCTCATTGACTTAAGCCTTTGGACTTTCTGGACAATATAGTTTAATTACAGAACAATAATTTTTGTTAACTTTCTAAATAATAATATGCCATTTGCCCCTCAATACTAAATTTTCTCTCAAATTCAGCAACTACTAAAATGTTCTAAATGTTTAAACATTTCCAAAGAGACAAACCCCAAAAATGTCCATAAACTTTTTTTGCTAGAAATGACTCTTTAAATTGGCTTTCTTCAAATTTATAAAATATTTTACTGATTTTTAATAAAGATTGAATGAATTAACAACAAACTTTTTTTGTGTGTGTGAAGAAGATTAGCCCTGAGCTAACATCCGTGCCAATTTTCCTCTATTTTGTACGTGGGACATTGCCACAGCATGGCTTGATGAGTGGTGTGTAGGTCTGCTCCAAGGATCCGGGCCGTGAACCCTGGGCTGGTGAGGCACAGCATGCAAGCTTAACTGCTACGCCACTGGGTCAGCCCCAGTAACTTAAACTTTTAAACGTTAGTACACAGTTTCCTAAGAAAAAAGTGAGTTCAGTTGGATCCCAAGATCCAGTATCTTCTGAAAAAATTTAACATTTTTATTCTGGGATTATATTGTGAGAATTAATAGAAATAACTGGCATAGCAGGAAGTAAAGTTCAGGTTTTGTGATTAGAACTAAAACAGCAAACAAATAACATTTGTATGTATTAGTTTTCTGATTTTAAGTGTAAAATCCTTAATAGCTATGCTTAAAATATAACTATTTCTCCACAATTAAAATGTGTGCAATGGTAACATTCAAAGAAAACTAGACCTACTGTCTGCATATCTCAAAAAGCAGAAAGATGGGCTGGCCCAGTGGCATAGCAGTTAAGTTCGCATGCTCTGCTTCAGCAGCCCTGGGTTCACTGGTTCAGATCCCGGCCGCGGATGTCCACACTGCATATCAAACCATGCTGTGGCAGGCACCCCACACATAAAATAGAGGAAGATGTTAGCTCGGGCCAACCTTTCTCAGTAAAAAGAGGAGGTTTGGTGGTGGACAATAGCTCAGGGTTAATCTTCCTCAAAAAAAAAAAAGCAGCAAGAAATTATTAGAACATATGAACAAATGTACGTATAATGATTTAAATTACCTTTCTTCTTCTCGAACCCATACTGGAGTTTTAGGAATTTGTGCTTGAAAAAACTTAGATGCTTTATAACAAAAGTTGCTGCAAAAACACTGAAAAGAACATTTTAAAACAAGTAAATTTTTTTTTGTATTGTGAAACACAACTTACAAACAGAAGAGAATATAAAACATAAATACATAATTCAAAGAAAAAAATGAAAACCCATGAATCTACTACCCAAGGTAAGAAATACCATACAATATCTTTGAAGGCTTCCATGTGCCCCTCCCCGAGGGCATCATTCTTCACATTCCCCAGAGGTAACCACTACCATAAATTTTGTTACTCATTTCCCTGTTTCCTTTGGTTTTGCTACCTATATACATATCCCTATAAAATATATCATTCAGCTTCGCTGACTTTTAAACTTTCTCTAAATAGAATCATATTGTTATGTATTCTTGTCTTCTTTTGATCCACATTATATTTTTGAGATTCATTCATATACTGTAGTTTATTCATTTACACTGTACGTTACATTCCATTGCATAAGTATACTATCCTTTATTTATTAAGGACAACTGAGTTGTTTCTAATTTTTTTTGCTATCACTACAATTTTACCATAAACTTTTTTTTACAATTTTTTAAATTAAAAAAAACTGTGGTAAAATAGCTAAAATTTACCATCTTAACCATTTTTAAGTGTACAGTCCAGTGGCATTAAGTACCTTCTCACTGTTGTGCAACCATCATCATCATCCATCTCCAGAACTCTCTTCATCTTGTAAAACTGAAACTCTACACCCATTAAACAATAACTCCCCATTTCTGCCTTCTCTGACAACCACCATTCTACTTTCTGGCTCTATGAATTTGAGTACTCTAGTTACCTAATGTAAGTGGATTCATATAACATTTGTCCTTTTGTGCTGGCTTATTTCACTAACATAATGTCTTCAAAGTTCATCCATACTGTAGCATGTCTCAGAATTTCTTTCCTTTTTAAGGCTGAATAATATTCCATTATATATATATACCATATCTGTTTATACAACTAGACACATTCATATAAACTTGTGCACACAGACAAGAATTTCCTTAGGATATATATACAGTAGAATAGAAAGGTTTGGTCATAAAGAATGCGCAAATTTGAGTTTAGTAGATAATGCCAAACAGTTTCTCGAAAAGGTTATACCAATTTTTATTTGACCAGCAATATAAAGAGTTACTAATATTGTCAGGTTTTTATAATTTTGCTAATTTGAGGGCTGTGAAAACACAACTCAACATTGTTTTGTTTTGTGAGGAAGACTGGCCCTGAGCTAACATCTGTGCCCTAATCTTCCTCTATTGTATGTGGGATGCACCACAGCGTGGCTTGACGAGTGGTGCTAGGTCCACACCCAAGATCCACACCTATGAAGCTTGGGCCGCCGAAGTGAAGCATGCGGACTTAACCACTACCCCACTGGGCTGGCTCCCCTAATGTGTATTTATTTGCCACTTTCCTGATTACTGATAAGGTTGAGCATCTTTTCATGTATTCATTAGCCATTCAAGTTCCTTCTGTAAAATTTTTCTAGGATGGTTTGTCTTTTTTTTAAACATTATGTATTCTGGTTATGACTCTGCAGTCAGTTACATGTGAGAAATACAACTCTTTCTGATTTGTAGCTTATCTTTTCACTCTTTTTGGGAACTTCTAGTGAGCCAATATATTTAATTTTAATGTAGAAAAATTTATCAATTTTTCCTCTGTGGTCTATAGTTTTATTTTATTTAAGAAGTTCTCTCTGGTCCAAGTTTATAAAGATATCCTCCCATATTGCCTTTGAAAAGGCTTGTCTTTAGGTCCTTAATCTACCTAAAATTGATCTCTGTCTGTGCACTGAGATAGATAGGGGTCAATTTTAACTTCTTCCCTATGGATAACTAATTGTGCCATACCAATTATGGAAAACTCCACCTTTTTTCCACTGATCTACAACACTCTTTTTGTCATATATAAAGTGTCCATATATGTGGTCAGTTTGTTTCCGGCTCTTTATTCTGTTCCATGATTTATTTGCTACATTTGTGCCAGTATGCACTTCTACTTTTTAAACGTTCAAATAATAATTAAAGCTTAAGCAAACAGGTTTTTTTTTAACACCCTAAATGAAGTATTTATAAATGAAAAACTTTTAACATGGGCTATTCTCTAAAAGGCAAGATTTTAAACAGTTATTTTTAGAAATCCATTTAAATAATGTGAAAAATTAATTTGCCACATTGAACACAGCCTTTAAACTTACCTTTCTTTCAGTAATATCATAGACTTTATTGGTTTTGGTAGAAATTTTATATTTCTGTTTTGGTATCTAAAAAAAAGAAAGTACAGCTTACAAAAGAATCCAAGTAACAAACGTGAACTTTATGTTACAAGATCAAGTCATCTATGTATCATATCTTTGGCTAACCCATGTCATTATTTCACGACCTCAGTTTCATTTCTTCTTCTTTCTACAAAGTATTTTGCTAAATATAAAAATTAAAAGCCCGTATTTTAAAAAATTAGTTACTTACGATTCCTAGCTTCTTCTGACATAAGGGATAACCGCAGAGGTTGATGATAGAACGCTCATCCACAACATCACTATAGTGAGCAGGGGTGATGAACTGCCCCTACAATGAAATGAGAGGGATATTTCCACCCGGATTACTGGAAAAGTTCGTTTATCAGCTCTCTAAGCCTCATCCATCTCATCTGACAATAAGATAACAACAGCACCTATCTCATAGGTTTGATGTTAGAATCAAAGGAGAAAATAAAGGAAAAGCACTTAGAAAAGTGCTCGACACATGGTAAGTACTCAAAAAGTGTTAGTTATTATTTAAAAAGAAACAAAAAGTTTCTGCTACTGTAGACTATGCATCTTTGTAGATTATACAGTTCATGAAATAATTCTGAGGCAGGAGAAAGAAGTGGTGCTATAGTGACTGCTGTACCAAAGCAAAATATTGATAGTATATTTTATTTTTAAAAAGCATTATTCAAAAAATAAACCACATAAAATAATAAGATATAACTTTACCTATTTTTAAAGCACAATCTTAAAAAACAAAGTATATTAAAGGTGTCATTGTGACTCTTGAACAAACTTTTGTGCAAAATCTTCCAGCTTCTGAAAAAACTGTACAGGAGAATGGCGGGGTAATAGTAAGAAGCTAACACCAAATATTTTCCTTCGACATCTTCACGTTCAAATAATCTCAATTCTTGAGATTATTTCTGAAGAAGTTTTTCTGTCTTCACAGGGACTGAAATAGTTTTTATTGAGAGTTATACAGGCTATTTGTTTCAAATGAAGCATTTCTGGTTTGTCTGTTTTCTTTAGAGTCACCATGTATGCAGATTCTGATGCAGTTACCAATTTCAACTAAATATTGCCATATTTATATTCCTCTTGTTTAGAGACATCTGAGTTACACTAAGAATTATTTTTGCAATAGAAGCTCTGAGTTTTAATTTTCTATTTCTTTTTTCTCTTAAAGATTATGAGGATATAATAGAAAATATAGAATAGAAATTACAGAAATTTCCATTCAAAATTTTAATGCAATAAAGCCATTAAAGAAAACAAAAAAAATTTTAATGCAGATTATAATCTTCCAGTTATGTGTTAAATCTTAAGTGATCTATATTTCAGGTTTTTAAAATATAAAAATTAAAGGAATTACATTAACAAAAATAATAATCGGTTACTAAAATAAGACAACATATGGAATATGGAAACTGACATTGGGATCACTAGTGCAAAGTGATGAAAATCAAGTGAGATAAGCAGACTGGTTATTAAAAAACTGCTACTAAGGGGTAAAATATGCATGCTATTTTTCATTAGTGCATTTTAAAGTCATTATCCAACAAGAAATGCATAACAGTTGATTATTCTAAAATGCACAAATTATATAGCTTGATACCTGCATCTGGTGACTGAGAACAGATTTAAAAATTTCAACAATGCAAGGAAGTTTCACGTTGCATAGATTTAACGATCTTGTACTACAAAAGCAATAATCTGTCAACACATACACACTCCTTTAGAAATTCTTCTGTAATATTCTCTTCTAAAAGCTGTTCAACAACACGTAGAGCTTTTCTCTCAAACTCAATCTTCTTTCTCACTGCTGCTTCTAGTTCAGCTTTCCTAAAATTAAAAAAATACATATTCAAAATTTATAAGTATCCTACCTGTAAGTTTTATCATAGCCAATTTTGTTTTAAAATACATTAACAACTTACTATTTTGCTATTTAAATTAAATTTACATATTTTTAATGCTGTTACCCTTGACCCAATACTTTTCAAAAAGAAAACAAGCTACCTGTTGCACCGTACACATAAAATCTGCCATAATAACAGGATTATTTGATTTCCAGAGCTCAAAGAACAAGGAAGAACTTAGAAACTCCTATAGAAAATGACAGGAAATCTTTTTGCCAGTTAAAGAATTTATACTCTATCATTCCTGTGTGTACCTAAAAAGGGAGGTTTTTCCAATGAAGTCCTTAGAAATCAGAAGAGATTAGAGAAGAAAAAAGATGACTTTGGCTGTTCTTACAAATAAAAGTTTGTATCAACCTCAAAAATGAACTGATCGCCCAGTTTGACAGGACAGAGTCATATCTGCAAAGAAGTGTTTACTTACTTTGTTGTAAAGTCTGATTAAATAAATTACTGATGTCATAATTGGTATGACTATGTGGTTTAGGAAAAGAACAATCTTCCTAGGAGGGCTAGTTCTTGTCCTGGCACCAGTGGGACTCTGTCAGCCTTTGCTGGCTCCAAACACATGGAAAATAAAGGCAGAGGCTATCTGATCAAACAATGGCCCTGGCACAGTGGTTCTCAATTCTAGCTGCTCATTAGGATTATCTGATGAGACCTTTAAAAAAGATGCCCAGGACCCACTGCAGGCTAATTAAATCAGAATCTCTGAGGATGGGGCCTGGTTATTGGTGTTTTCTTAAAAGTGCTACAGATAATCTTAGTGTGCAACCGGGTTGAGAATCACTGCCATAGGACCAAAGATGCCAAGTATCTTGGTGACTTATTTGCTCCTTTCCTGCACTGGTTTCTATTTGCTTACGAGAAAAACCTTTGCTGGCCTCCAGGACCTTGACTTGGCTCTCATATCTGGACCTAGAATGTACTCACTGTTTTTCCCTACTTTCATTAACTCCCAATTCCTAATTCCTTGCCTGGAGTAATGTTTTTTTTTTTTTTTAAAGATTTTATTTTTTCCTTTTTCTCCCCAAAGCCCCCCGGTACATAGTTGTGTATTCTTCGTTGTGGGTCCTTCTAGTTGTGGCATGCGGGACGCTGCCCCAGCGTGGCTTGATGAGCAGCGCCATGTCCGCGCCCAGGATTCGAACCAACGAAACACTGGGCCGCCTGCAGCGGAGCGCGCAAACTTAACCACTCGGCCACGGGGCCAGCCCCCTGGAGTAATATGTTTTATAAAAATAATTTGGAGGACTGACACAGGATTGCTAACCAGGGACGTTAAAACTAGACGAAATTTGCAACTAACACCTATTCCCTCACCATTTCATAAAAGTCATTCTTACATCAAGGAAGTATAAAAGACATGAACACAGATTAAAAGGCAGTTCTTTATACTGAATACATCTAGCTTTATGAAAAACATTATTTTTCTCATTTTGCTGTGATCACTACTATGACATGTACTTGTACCATCATGTGCTATGTACTCATCATGTACTATGATCAGTACACAATCTCTGTTAGGAATTGCTGACCTAAGCTGTTAACTACCTCAACCTCCAGTAACAGCCACTCCTCCTAACGGATGGATACCTACAGCTGCTTCTCACGGATAGCCCTGTCTCACTGCTGTCCTCTGTCCCAAATGACGACAGGGAGTATGGTGCACAGCAGTGGTTCTCAAACTCCTTTGTCTCAGCACTGCTTTATACTCTTAAAATTACAGTTTTTGCTTACGTAGATTATATCTGTTGATATTTACCATATTAAGATTAAAAGTGAGAAAATTTTAAAGCACTTATTAATTCATTTAATAATAATATACCCATTACATGTTAATATATCTTTTAAATAAAAAACTTAGTGTGAAGAGTGAAACTGTTTGATATTTTTGCAAAGTTCTTTCATTTCTGGCTTAACAGTATTCACCTGGATGGAATGGAGAAGTTGTTTTCGATGGGACTAAATTCATAAAGAATCACTCCCCTCAACAACTATTTGGTTACCCCCATGGATTTTAATTGTTTCATCATCCTGGATGATCTGCTCAAAATACATTTCAGCTTATCTATGTTCCTCAAATTGTAGTGCTCAGAATAAAACATGATCTCCTCAGGTTTGTGGTCAGATCAGTGTTGAGGTGAGTTGCAAATTACTGTCAATATCAATATTAACTAAACTTTACTCTTGCAATATTTCCTAAAACCAAGTCAGGATAACCATGCTGCTCCACAGGGAAGGCCTCGCCAAAACATATCTCAAATGCACCCAATTTCTCCATTCCCAGATGATCACCAACCCTAACATCTTAAAACTTTTTAGACTTAAATTCTAACACTTTATTACTTAAAGTTCTCCCATTTGCACTTGGAATATTGAAATTTCTCACCATGGCGCAGCAGGTACTTTAAGAATGGAATCCTGCCTCTCTAACTCTTTCCTACGCTTCTTTCTTCCCTTGCTCAGAACACTGCACACCACCCTGGGCATCTCTCCTTTCTTTAAATGTCCAAGCTTTTTCTTGTCATACATACTGCCACCTCTGGCTGGAGATGCGCTCTCACTACTCCTTGTGCGGTTAATGCCTACTTGGCCTTCAAGTCTCAGCTTAATTATTACTTTCTCAGAGAAGTCTCTCCCTGAAAACCTGCCATCCTCCCTGCCAACCTCCAACTAAACTGGACTCTTGTTATTAGTTCCTCCTCATAACATCATAGTCTTTTCCTTTATGGCACTTATCACAATTTGTAATTCTGTACTTATTTGTGATAATTTAATAGGTATTTCTCTGTTCCACTAGACAGGACTGTGTTTATTCTGTTCAAAATCATATCCTCAGGGCCTAACACAGGTCTAGCATATCCTACACTGGGTAAATAACTTTTGAAAGAGCGAGTAAATTAAGGCCAAAGCCAATACTTCATAAAATGATAAATCATAGATATACATTTTTAAATCATCCTCCTAGACTACTCCTATTCTGGAAACTTTTTGTGACAGGATATAAATCTTGCCTTTTCTAGGAGAAGCCAAGAGATAGTACAGGACAACTTTTTGCTGAAAATATGGACATGATGTAAACAAAGAACAGAAAAGGCTTCTTGGAGTCCCTGTCATACAAAGCAAAAAAAGGAGAGAGTATCTGAAGAGGTGGAAGAGGAGAACCTGGTTAATTCAGGACTGCTTATTACCTTTCTAAGATACTCATACCTTCACCAACAATCTAAAAGGGTCTGATTTGGTTTTCTTAAAGCAAGGAGTAGGGGGACGTAACAGTCTATGTGAGAATCTACAGTGCTTCCCAGATCTTTCCCTTCTCTCTCAGAATAATTTTCTCTAAGGTAGCACCTATTATTGTTTTCAAAAATGGTTCAATTTATGTCAGATAAACAGATAAGAGAATGCAGCTGTCCAAGTAGTTCTCATACCTTTTGGAAGCATCTTCTTGTTTCAAAGCACTTGTCTGTTTACTACCTACAATGAAAAAAAACAGTAGGTCAAGTTTACACACACACACTAGGTTACAGGACAGATTCGTGCCCACATAAACCGTAGACATCTCTTCTTCTTTCCCACACATTTCCTTTCCAATCCTGTTTGTAAATCAAATGAAATGGGAAGGGAATCCAATTTGTTCTTGTAAATTAATTAATTATTCCCGAATTTTTTTGGTTAAAACGCACCTCTTTCGGGATTAAATTTTGTCTTGAATCAGAGCTGCATAGTTAAGCACTCCCCAAAAAATCTGAGATGTGGGTACTTTTACGGGCAACCTCTCTCCGTCCCCCAAAGGTTCGCTCCCGGGGAGAGCGGGAAGTCTGAGCCCTCAGAGAACGGGGGCACCCAAGCCACAGGACCTCTGGAAGGAGGACCAGCGCTGGGTCCAAGGCCAGCTGCACACTGCCCGCCGACGCTGCCCTGCTCACTTGCCCACTCTGGCGACTCCCGGCTCCCAGGACGTCTGCTGCCCCTCCCTCCGAGACTGGAGCACAGCCCATGACGGGGGAATCGTGGAAGGCTGGCGTAAAGAGACGGGGGGCGGCGGGCCGTCTTCCCCAGAACGCGCGAGCACGGCGGGACGAAGCTCTTGGCCTTCTCCGCCCCGAAGACCACCTCCCCCGGGGCAGCCTTGCGGGAGCGCCCCGCGCGCCTCGGTCTGGAACCCTGTCGGGGCTCAGTTCTCAGGGGCCGAGCGTGCGAAGCGACCTTGCTTCCTACCTGCGGCGCTTCGGGTGGCGCCGGGGGCCCGGGCCTTGGGGCGAGCGGCGCGCAGCCCGACCGGCTCCGCCATGGCAGCCTCCTCACCGGCTCGGCACCGGCCTCGGCCTCTGCTCCCGAGGCTCCGCCTCCCTGCGTAGCGCGGGGCGGGGCCGGCCGCGGGGGGCGGGCCCGGAGAACGGCCTGCGCGGCCCGAGGAGGCGGAGCGGCCTGCAGAGACGGGTGAGGGGTCCAGCCGGTAAGTGGGCGCCCCGGGAGGTCCGGGTGTCGGGGCTCGCCGTGGGCTGGGCGCTGTGGGCCGTGAGCCGCGGAGGACTCGGCGCCGCGGGCCGACGAGGCCTCACGAGGCGGTGGGGCCCGAACGTCAAGGCGAGCAGGAATCGGGAGAAATGGCCTCCTTGGATGCCGCCCGCACGCGCGCCGCGCTTTCATCCGCCCTGGAGCGCGCTGCCGGGAGGACCCGGCCCAGCCGCGCCTCCGCTGCGGGCCTGGGGCTCGGCCTTCCCGCGGAGAAACGGCGGCCGGTGGGAAGGGAACGCTAGTCCCCTGAGGCCGCCGGCCGCCTCGAATCCGTGCGATACAGCCAGTTCCCTGTCTGGATTGAATACCTGGGGGAGCGCATCTCTTACAGGGAAATGCCTCGGTCACACTTGGGGTGAAGGGCATTTGGACTTTCACCCTGTCTGGGTGAGTTGTGTTGCTCTGGTGGGACATTAAAAAATAAAAAATTCCCTAATGATTAGAACGGATTTCAAGCCCACCTTTTGGAAAAGAAATACTTTGCCTTTTTAAAGTCATTTATATAGTCCATATTTGTGCTGCTTCCTGGGGGTGCTCTAGAGGATTTTTTTTTTAAGTGTATCTTTCAAAACTGCTCCTGGAAGAAAAAGATGCAACAGGAGTTTTTTTTTTTTTAATACATTTTTATTTTCTTAGGCTAACATACTAACTTTCAGTAAAAACATTTCAGCTTTAAAAGTTTATGTTTTCTTTATTGTATTTACTACTAATTCATCAGAATGAAACATTATTAGTACTTCAATGTAGTATCACTGATACTTAACGGTGTGTTTTGTATTAGTACATTTCAGCGTCAAAACTAGGAAAAATAGGAATGGCTGTGGAGGAACTTCAATCTATAATAAAGAGATGTGTAAGTAATTCTTTTTTTTTCTTTTTGTAAAATTAAATACCTTTCAAAATATGGGAAGGGCACAGATTATTTTTAATTACATTTAACGATCACTCAAATTGTTAATCATCTTTAATCCTTGCTTTTTTTAACCTATGAAAAAATAGGATGAGGACAAGAAGGTAGATTGGATTGTTTCTCCAAGTGACATACTTGTCTAAATAACCTTTTACATTTTTAATGCTGATCCTTACCATAGATTTCTTTAGCAGGGTGAATTTCAAGATCATTCATTAAAGTATTTATTAGACTAATTCTAATTTTCATACATATGCTTATGTGCAACTTATCTAGAATTTAGACAGATTTCCTTTTTTCAGAGAAATCAAGTAGTTATTGAGTTTTTATTTGCCTCAACGTGTTTGATTTTTGTTTATTTTGTTCTTGCTAGCAAATCCTAGATGAGCAAGACTTTAAAGAAGAAGATTTTGGCCTATTTCAGGTAGCAGGCCAAAGATGCATAGATGAAGGGCACGTAGAGCAGCTATTAGAAATTATTCAAAATGAAAAGAATAAGGTAAGTACAATGTTTGTGTGTACTAGGAAGGGAATAGCCACATGATGCTATTATTCATCCATTCATTTGTGTTCTCAGAGGATAACTTGTGAGAGTGCCTTACTTTTAGCTAACGATGGTAGAACTAATGGTAGGTAATATTTATTATTCACTATGTCCCAGTTACTAAGTGCTTTACATCTTTAACTCATTTGGCCTTTCCAGAATTCCATAAGATAGGTAATACTATCAAATTCATTTTGTAGATAAGGAAATAGTCACTGAAAGATAAATAACTTTCCCAAAAGTGACTCAGCTTTTATGTGACATCCAGGATTCAGACCTGTACAGGCTGGTTTCAGAGCTCTCAACCACTCTGCTCTGCCTCGCATCTGTGTAGCACTTGAAAGGAAGTTTTAGAGTGGAATCGAGGAGGTTGACTGACTGTGGGATGAGAGAGAGGGAGGCATCAAAGATGACTGGGTTTCTAGCCTCTGAGAGGATAATATATGTCCCAAACAGAAAAAGGCAACCTAAGAAGAGGAGAAAGTTCCTCAAGGAGGACAAATAAGTTTATTTTGGAGATTTTAAGTTTAAATGCAGCAGGCAGTTGATAAGTAATGGTTGAAGCCCAGTAGAGAAATAGGAGGTTAAGATGTAGATTTGTGCATGATTAGAGATTAGATGATTGTAATAGATTTAAGCATAGTGGAGCTTAGCCTTAATAGCTTGAGAATCACCTTTGTAATGTGTGGTCTGCTAAATTCAAAGGTTCAGCTATTGATAAGACAGTGTTTAAAACTGACTACAACCTAATTTTCTTGTCAGGTAACACAATCAAGAGTGATCAAGATGTACTGTTAATCTGCTTTGTGTTAAATGTTTTTTTTTTAAGAGCCATATGAATAGTAGTTTCTCTTAAGATACTACAGTGCAAGGGTTCTCAAGATGGCACTACTGATATTTTGTAGCAGTACTCCCACTCCTCCACCAGTAATGACCATCAAAAATGTCTCCAGACATTGCCAAATGTCCCCTAGTAGGAAGGGCACAAAATTGCCCCCACTGAAAACCGCTGGTATAGTGGGAAAAACACAGGCCTTGAAGCTGGACAGACTTATATGCAAATCCTGGCTCTGCCACCTTTTAGTTCTTGGACACTGGGCATCTCAGTAATCTCTAAACTTTGGTATTCTCGTCTATCAATTGAGGATAACAATCTTACCCTGTAGGGTTGTTAGTATTAAATTAAAATAAGGTGTAGCTTACGGATAGTCAGTAAGTGTTTACTCCCCTTCCTCATGACCATTTACTATTTACATAGTGAGTGGATACTTTGCAGCTGGGATTATATTTGTAAAATATTTTATCAAAATTCTTTTTTTTCACCTCAGGTATACAAATCTTATTCAAATCTAGAATTTCTCTTATAGTTAATTGTTCTCAGAGAATCATTTATTAGGGTAGAAGTCAACCTATGGAAAGGGAAAGAAGTGCTTAGTTGGAAAAGTAGAGTCTCACAGTAAGTTTTGAAAAGCAAATAGAGGCTTATGTAATAAGTAGTGGTGGAAGAAATCTTTAGTAATTTGGGGAAAAATTAACCACATAACATAAATTCCTGATTAGTAAAGACCTAGATATTAAAAGTCAAGCAACACAAAAAATAGAGGAAAACAGAAGAGAGTGTCAGATCTTTGGAGGGAGGATAATTTGTTACACTTAGAAGTAGTAGACATCATTCAACCTGTATTTATGGGTCATCTATTTTGTAACAGCCCCTACTGTAGATGCTGGGAATAGATCTGGTAGTGAACAAAACTCACTGCCCATATGGATTGTAAATTCTAATGAAGACAGATATACACATGATAAATAAATTATGTAGTATGTTAGAAAGTGCTAAATACTACACAGAGGAATAAAGCATGGGGGATGAACTGCGCTGGGTAAAACTGTACAGAGATTTGAAGGAAGCAGGACTGTCAACTATGGGGCTATCTGGGAAAAGAGCGTGCCAGGCAGAAGAAATAACTAGTATGGAAAAAATGTTCAGAGAGATCAACTGAACTATCTATTCCTTTAGGTAAAAAGCATGATTGTTTTGCTATTTGTTTAAAAAAAAGGAAAATCAAATTTAAGTCTTTATTTTATGCCATACTTCCAATATAAATCTTATTGAATAAAAAAAAATAGGTGAAATATGTATTTAAAAAAAAACTTGAATGTTTATAAATCTCTAAAGGGGGAAATCCATTTTAAACCTAAAAGCAGTAGAAAGGGGACCAAAGAGAAATATCAGGGGCCTGACCCCATGGCCAAGTGGTTAAAGTTCTGCCTGCTCTGCTTTAGCAGCCCGGGTTCACGGGTTCAGATCCCAGGTGCAGACCTACACCACTTATCAAGCCATGCTGTGGCGGTGACCCACATACAAAATAGAGGAAGATTGGCACAGATGTTAGCTCAGGGCTAATCTTCCTCAGTAAAAAAAATCAGTATATTTTGCTATATAAAAAGTGACAACCAAAAAACCAAATAATTATTTGTCATAAATATGACTAAGTGAGTATTAACATATAGGTAGCTCATGCAGATTGAGAAGGCAAACATTAAAATGTCCTCTTGATAAATGAGCAAAAATATAAATGGATAGTACTTCCTCTTTTGTGAACTATGTATTCACATACCCTAACATATTCTGTTGCTGGTTCTCTAGGACATGTTAAGTCTTATACCTTTATACATTGTTTCAGAGCTGTGAATATATTTCCCACCTATCTGTGCCTGACAGACTTCTCTGTTTTTCTAAGAAGCCTTAGCTTAGCCGTCACCTCTTCTGGGAAGCCGCCTCTTGCTTTCCCCAGAGGAGAGTGACTATTCTGCTATACCTTCTCTTCTACCTTTATTATCTTATACGACTGGGTCACGGAGCAGGTGTTGAACCTGCTCGTCTTCTTCCTAGATGTGTTTTTTTACAAATGAGCCTAGAATGTAAACTCAGTGAGGATAGAGATCTTACCTAATATATTCCTTGCTTTTTTTCTAGCACCTAAAATACTCTAGGGACCTGACATATATTATATACTGATAAATACTGAGGAGTTGAAGTAGAATTCAGGCCAGTGAAGTGGAGAATATTGTTGATAGTTTTGAAAATCAGTGGTTTTGATAATGAATGTGCATCACTAATTATAAACAACTTCTTGGTTGGTAAGCATTCTGAAATACCTTTGAAAATAGAAGCAACTCATCTATAGGAGAGAAAGTTAATGAAGTGGCATCCCCTCTTTTACATAAGTTACATGACTATAATATATATTTAGAGATTCTCTGGGGAACTGTAGAACATTCATGAGCATTGACTGGATTTCTTTCTGAATCAGGGGAGCAAAATTCTTCTTGAAAATTAAGTACTTGCTCATATTCAGAAAATTAAGTCTCTTGTTTAAATCCTGGGAAAGACCACCTTACCTGGAAAAGTAAAGGCCCCTTTGCTTTTCCTCAGTGAGTGCATTAAATACTACTTTAAAATGTTGGTATCTGTTAGCAGCCAACTCTAGGAAGTCAATGGTGAGATGTCATAAGACTCATCTTTCCTATTTTAGAGGAAATTCTAAGTTCCTCCAAGTTAAGAAAGCTCACTGTGAGAGTCCTATAGATGGCAGTATTTGCTTTACTTTCAAAATGCTTTTATAGGTCATCATCAAGAATATGGGCTGGAATCTTGTTGGTCCTGTTGTTCGATGCCTTTTATGGAATGACAAGGAAGATGATAAAAGGAAATACTATTTTCTGATGCTTGATTTATTAGTAAAGGTAAGTTAAAACTAGGTTCTCTTTGTTAGAATACGCAGCAGTATTTTATAATTCCCATTAATGTTTAATGCTTGTTTTTCGTGAGAACGCTTTTTAGTTCATGAAAATACAGGAGAGAGCTCTTCGGAGAAAAGACCCAACCTTATTGATTGGATGGGCAAGTCCACTTCAGTTTCCCCAACTTTGTGGATATAAGAATCACCTAACCTCATGTCAGACCCTCTGATTGAGAACCTCCAAGGAGAGACCTAAGAAGCTCTATTTTTAACAAGTAGCTGATTGTATAGATGTAGAGATAAGGTTTAGAGAGCTAGTTCAAGGCCACAGTGATCTTTTGGCAACGTTGGAACTAGAATCAAATCTCATTGCCCTTTCCTCTGTGGTTTGCTCCCTAATAGAATATGAAAAACCTAGAATGCATGTGAGCACAGTGGAAATAGGAATAGAAAATAGATTAGTTGTGACTGACAATCTTAAAAAGAGACTTTTGGTAAAACGTTAGTAGAGTTATAGGTAACAAATGATGGTTAAGAAAGATAAATTCTGAGAAAAAGGACATTGTAAGAAGCTACTTAGAGATCAGTACAAATAAACACAAATATATACTTGGAAAGAGGGAACTCCATCTAGATATTAGTTATTAACTATGAGAGCTTTTAAAAAAAACCAAGGCAAATGAGGTGATAAGATGTGGCCAGTCAGTCACAGGCAATGCAAAGTTTTATCTGTTCAGGAAGCACAGAAGAGACCACGTTCGGGGCCGGCTCCGTGGCCAAGTGGTTAAGTTCACGCACTCCGCTTTGGCGGCCCAAGGTTCAGATCCTCGGAGCGGACATGGCACCGCTCGTCAGGCCATATTGAGGTGGCGTCCCACATCCCACAACTAGAAGGACCTGCAACTAAGATATACAACTATGTACCAGGGGGTTTGGGAAAATAAAGCAGGAAAAAAAAAAAAGGAAGATTGGCAACAGTTGTTAGCCCAGGTGCCAATCTTTAAAAAAAAAAAAAAAGGAAGACACCACGTTCATCTACATACCCTGACATACGTAGAGAGGTCCCACCTGTTGGAAGCCCTGAGAAACTAAGGCAGCCTTTGCAGTAGATCACAGCTCGAAGGAGACCTCAGCTCTGGTGATCAGGCTCTCCCTTCCCCTGTTTCTCTAGCTCTTCCTTTAGCCAGGAATTTAAATCTCTAAAATGTAGTTCTCCATTAGGAGACCTTTTGACTTCTTACTTCTTTCTAGTTTTACAGTGATTTGACTAGGGTAATAACAGATTCTGTGTTTTGCTAGTGTATTTTTTTTAATTGTATAAGGTGTTTTACTGTTAAGCAAACAGATTCTGTGTTTTGCTAGTGTATTTTTTTTTAAATTGTATAAGGTGTTTTACTGTTAAGCAAAAATAATTATATTTTCTCAGCATCTGCCTTCTTTTAAAAATAGTAATCATCTGGCTTTAAATAAAACTTGTATTAAACAGGTTCAATTGTGAATATTTTTATAGTTATGTAATCCAAAGGAATTATTGTTGGGTTTGCTTGAACTGATTGAAGAGCCCTCTGGAAAACAGATATCCCAAATTATCCTTCTTTTACTTCAGCCATTACAAACAGGTAATAAGTATTTTGATATCTAAGTGTTTTTGGTTTTATCTATGTAAGTGATATTTCTCCAAAATGTCAACACTATACCAAAGTAAAGTTCATGAGTAGATACTGAGTCCTCTGCTTAAGCTAGTAATAGCAGTGCCAGTTTGAGTCCTGCTGCCCATAGAAAGATGACAGTA
The DNA here is from genome assembly GCF_021613505.1 of Equus quagga. NCBI lineage: Eukaryota > Metazoa > Chordata > Mammalia > Perissodactyla > Equidae > Equus > Equus quagga. Next base: position 27,023,964 of record NC_060284.1, on the reverse strand, counting down.
CCTGGTACAGAATGGGTACCCAGTAATATTTTGTTGAATGTCATGCTGTTTTCAATGTGCTGTGTTGTAATCTATAGCTTTTTGCCTAACCTCCCTATCTGCAACTTATAGCTAGAATTTTCCCTGTAAATACATTTAAAGGATTGCCTCTGTGGTGTCTGCAGTCCTCAGTCTGATAGCATTGTGGTAGTCCTTTATCTTGGTTAAAAACAGTATCAGGCAGGGCATTGCTCAGCCTCTGCCTCGGGAGGTTGGGATTGGGAATAGCAAAGGTACTGCTGAAGAAAGAACAAGTGTGGAAGGAAAAGGCTCCATGGCTGAGTGCAGTAACAGTATTGGTAAGTAATGGATGTTGGCAACCAAGGCAGACAGTATTTATCCATGAGAAGAGACTACTTTTTCATTTTATGACCTACATATAACTCAGAGTCTGATAGAAGGACCCAGAATCAGAAGTTAGAGTAAGTTTGTTTTAAATGTGAATGCCCAGCAGCTTTGTACCACTTGAAACATTCGAAGTCTTCTAGAAAGAAAAATCTCGTAATACTCCCTCCCATTTTTACAGTGCTTTATAGTTTACAAGACACTTTATCTTATTTTATACTTACAGCGACCAAAAAACATAGGAAGAAGTGTTTCTGTCTTAAGTATGTAATCTGTCATAAACATCCCTAAACAAGATTTCATGGCATCCATTGTAAATTGCCATGTAAACGTACACTTTTAGTATAAAGATCCGTTATTTTATGCACCACTAAAAAGGAAAAAACACTGCCAATTAAGCTATGTTGTATCACTCTGATTTCAGAATTGTTAAAGTTGAAAAAAAGTGTGTTTTAATTCTACATCATTTACTGGACTTCTTGTCCCATGTTTAGCATACTTGATGAGCCTACCTCAAGTAACAACTTGGTCTCTATTTTAGTGATTCAGAAACTTCGTAACAACAAGGCATATTCAGTTGGATTAGCATTGTCTACCCTTTGGAGTCAGCTCTCTCTCCTTCCTGTTCCATACTCAAAAGAACAAATACAAACAGATGACTATGGCCTTTGTCAGTGTTGCAAGGCCTTAGTAGAGTTCACTAAGCCTTTTGTAGAAGAAGTCATGGATGACAAAGAAAACTCTCAGGAAAATGAAAACTTAAAGGATGAATTACTGAAGTTGTAAGTATATTTTTAAGAACACTTCACAATAGACTTAAGTAATAGATCAGTTATTTTATGTTTCTTTATTTCTTTGCAATGGAAATATAAACTTTAGTGTGAAATTTTGAATTTTAGAAGAATATAGGGTTTAGTTGATATCCTGGGCATTTGATGAGGAGGCACTGATATTTTAAAAAAGTAAAAAACCAAAATCCATTTGTTTACTTCATATATTCTATGAATTGCCTTTACTCATCATAGTAAGTGAATAGTAGAGGTGGGGGAAATAGATAGGTGTAGCTCAAAGAATCTGGTCTTTCTGTGGGGGAATTGTGTTTTTACTCTCCCTTTGAGAGCAGCAGCAGCAGCAGCAGTAACAGCAGACAGTTGAACATCCAACTTGACCACAAAGCCAGTAGCAGAGTTCCCAACAGCATTTGCTCCAGGAGTACTGTAGACTAAACATGCACTTTCGATGCGACAGTCAAGCACTTTCCATATGGCTAGTCCAAATTAAGAAGTGCTCTAAGTATAAAATACTCCTTGGATTTATTGATTAATTTCTTTTATTTCTTACTACTTTTTTAGTGTGATGCAACAAATTTTTAATTATATATGGGGTTTGCATTGTATTTCTTTTGGACAGTGTCGGACTAGGTTATTAAATTACATGGACCAATAATTTTATTTTTAAAATTTTGGAGACTAAAACTACTGTTAGCTTGCTTTCTTGTCAGGTGGTGACATTAACAATTTTTTTTTACCATTTATAAAACCCATTATTTTGTGAAAGAAAAGATATTTTAACTAAGGAAATAGGAAAGGCTTAATCACAGAATAAACTGTGGTCTAAATAAACCAAATAATAGCTTTATGAAAAATTACTACATCGTCCCACTTTTTCCTTGAACTAATGAAAACTGCGTCTGGACTAGCCCTGGTCCTCAGACAAACATCCAGTATCCGTTGGCATTTTCCAGACATAGAAACGAATCTCACCACACTGAGTCTGGCAAATTGTTCTCATGCTCTCCCATTACTACTAAGAAGGATCTTATATCACCAGTTTTACAGGCCATTGATTTATTGCTGTTAATGTTACTTTTCATGTAAAATTAACTTAGATATGTTTATAGAACGAGGTATTTTATACTCAGGAAGTGCTGTATTCATAGTTACCCATTTCTTATACCTTAGTTGTTTCAAAAGTTTGAAATGCCCTTTGCTGACAGCACAATTCCTTGAGCAGTCTGAAGAAGCTGGAAATGATCCTTTAAGGTATTTTGCATCTGAAATAATAGTAAGTACAGCTAATTTAATCTGCTTTAATATCTGCTGTAATCTAAAATGTTATCCTGCCATGTTCTCATGTACTGCACATGAGCATGTAAATTGATACATTTATTAATAAAGCAATATGTAATTTTTGTAAACCACAGATAAAAAGATGGAAAATAAACACCAGTAATTTTATTACTCAAATATAAATAATATTAACATGTGCATTGGAAAAACCTACAGTTCTCCTCCAGTGTCTTTCTCCTTTACTTTCACACAGAACACTTCACTCTGACACTTTCAGTCACCAAATATGTGGGCTTTTTCCCCACACCAAGCAATTCTGCAACTCCAGCTGGGTGCCCTACAATTTAACTCAATTCTGACACAATCTACCTGGAGATAGTGTCAGATCCCACAGGTTTAGGGCTCAGTCCCCTGAGACTGCCCCCCTACTTCAGATGCCAATTGCACATGATAGGTCCTCAGGTTACCCATAACTTCTGTCCAACTTGGCTACAAATTGGAGATTCCCATGACCTCCTCCCCTTTTAGATTTAAGTATTTGCTAGAACAGCTCACAGAACTCAGGGAAACACTTACTTATGTTTACCAGTTTATTAAAGTATATGATAAGGAATACAGATGATCAGCCAGATGAAGAGATAAATAGGGCGAGGTCCGAGAAGGCTCCAAGTGCAGGAGCTTCTGTCCCCGTGGAGTTGAGTGTATCACCCTTCCAGTAGGTGCATGAGTTCAGCAGCCTGGAAACTCTCCAAACCCCGTACTGTTGGGATTTTATGAAGGCTTCCTCACGTAGGCATGATCAATTACTAACTCTGTTTCTAGTCCCTCTCCCCTCTCTAGAGAAGTTGGGGGAGTGGGGCTAAAAATTTCAAGCTTCTAATCATTATGACTTGGTCTTTCTGGTGACTAGTCCCCATCCAGGAGTCCACTCAGAGACACCTCAGTAGAACAAAAGATGCTCTTAGTACTTAGGAATTTACAAGGGTTTTAAGAGCCATGTGTCAGGTACAGGTCAAAGACAAATGATAGAATAAGAGATGCTCCTAGTGTTCTTATCACCCAGGAAATTATAAGAATTTCAGGAGCTCTGTGCCAGGAAGTGGGGGCAGAGACCAATATATATATTTTCTATTATCTTACAATTCTAGAGCTTTTTCTACTTTTATAGTCATAAATAAACAAACATATATAGTTTTTTTCAAAGAGTCTATCATATTATACATACTCTTTTGTAATCTGCTTTGTTTCTCTTAGTATAACATGAATTTTTTTCCATTGGCTTAATAGTATTCAGTGATATGGACTTAGCATAATAATGTGTTTAACCTGGGCCATGTAATTTCAACACTTAGATTTTTTAATAATTTTTCATTACTATAAAATAACTCCAACTTTCTTTTTTTAACTAAGTCTATGGTAAGTGTCCTTGTAACCAAATCTTTGCATATTTCTTTAATTGTTTCCTTAAAATAAATTCCTAGAAATGGAATTTTCTGTGCCAAAGCATATTTTCACTTTTAAGGCTCATGATAAATATTTTCAGAATAACTCCAGAAATAAGTAAATTTTATCTTAAAAGCAATTTGACTATGCATCAAGAGTATTTTAAAATGTGCTGGGATTCTGTCATAGGGAACTAATCTGAAATATAGAAAAATATGTACTTGAGATTGATAGTCATGAATTTCAAGTTAGAGCTGTTATTGTGGCTGTGGGTTTTCTTCAGCCATGTTCAGCTGTGCAAATGCATGTGCAGCATAAGAGAAAAGTTGGATTTTAATTAGGTTGGGGTTTTGAGAACTGTGTGAATTCTACAAAGCAATAGGGCTAACAGCATCGAGCGTTATGCAGGGGAGTGACTAATGATGAGCAGTGGGATTTAAGCTGAATAAGGAGGGAAGTTAGGACATACTAAAGACAGCGAAAAGATGATGCGATCACTAGATTGTAGATCCTGGTGTGAGTGGCAAGTTGTTGGAGTTAGGTTACTAAAAGGAGTGAGCTGTAAAGATGAGAGGTTAAACAACAGGATGCTTGAAATTAATATTATGGAAAGATTACAGTTACTAATAACCATGTCTAGGGTATGACCATGGGAGTGAGTGCTCTAAGGAGAGAATGGAGGCTGAGATCACTGGACTAAACAAAGTGAAGGACCTGAAATTCCAGGGTATTAGAATATTTTGGGTTGTACATTTAAGTCACACAGAATTGTAATGAGTCATGTCAGAAAGCCAAGTAATGGAGTGACTTTGGGGTCTGCTAATGACTGTAGCAAGGAGGGGTAGAGGTGGTATAGTCACATGAAATGAGTTTCAAAGCTGAGGGATTGTAGAGAGGAGGGAAGAGAATGATCTAGAAGTAGCAAGGAGAACAAATATTTTATTTCCAGGCTCAGTGGTAAAATGGATACATTAAAAAAAAAATAGCAACCCTTTAAGAAGGTTGCAGAGAAAACAGTTGTTTTCAGAGGTGAACCAGATTTCATTTAGAGCAAAAGAGGTAAGAGACCATCTAGAGAAGAATGGATTTTGCTGATGACCATGAGTTCCCCAGGCCATGACTGACAGATGTCTCAATTTGAGGAGGGGTAGAAAAAGGGGTTAGAAAAGGAGATGCCAGAACTTTAGGGAGACTAGATTCTGAGGATGAGAGATGATTTGGTGACTGATATAAATAGGGATACATAGTTTTCTCAGGAGCACATAAGAGTCGGGGGCCTCTTCATTGTTGCTAATTCTAGAGTACAGTATAACCCCCTGGATGCAGTATAAACACCATCGTATATGATTTATGTACCCCATTTTGATAAGATGGCTATGAAAGTTGGAAACTGTTAAAGAATTTTAAGCCTGGGAGTGATGTATTCAAACTGTTTTGGATTCATCACTTTAGTGGAGGATGAATTTAACGGAGGTAAGATTGGAAGTAGGGAGACCAGTTAGATGTCTTTGGGGAATTAAGTGAGAATGGTGAGAGCCCGAGTATGGAAATGGTGGTGGAGATGAAGAGGAGAGGGCTGATTTGAGAGTTTTGTCATAGGTAAAATTCACAAAATTTGGTCATTGGTTGGATTTAGAAGAATAGTGAAAAGGTTGGGTCTTGCATGATGTTTTTCGCTTGGGTGATTGGGCAGATGAAGGTGACAATAACTGAGAGAATACAGAACGAGGAGCAGGGGGTCTTGTGCTTAAAAAAATTTTTTTTATTATGGAAGTTTAAAAACATTCAGAAAAGTAGAACAATATAACATACCCTTGTGTACCCATCACATAGCTTTAACAGTTACTGACATCTTGCCAGTCTTGTTTTATCTATCCTCCCTCTTTTTTTGCGGCTGTATTTTATAGCAAGTCCTAGATATATCATTTCATCCATAAGTCTTTAAATATGCTTCTCTAATTGGTAAGGACTTTTTAAAAAACATAACTACAGTGCCATTATGACATGTAACAAGATTACAAAAATTTCTTAATATATTTCTAATACCCAGAGAAAACCGGTTTTTAAGGAGCAAATTTTGAACAAGAGTGGATGAGATCACCTAAAGAGGTAGATCAGTGTGAGAAGAGAAAAGGGCTCAGGACTGAACCCTGCAGGGTACCAGCACCTAAGATGAGCCCACCAAGAGACCAGGAAAAAAGAGTCAAAGAGGTGGTAGAAATACTGGGATAGTAGAGTTTTGAGAAGAAAGAAGTGATTGGTACTGTTAAACACAGCAGAGAGAGCCTGTACAGTAAGAGTTGAAATGCACCCACTGGATTTAGGAAGTAAGGTGGCATTGATGATCTTAGCAAGAATGGTTTGAGTGGAGACAAAAATCAGTGAAGTGGATAAAGGAGTATATGAAAAATGAGAAAAAGGATAACCTCCTCTTTAAAAGAGTTTCGATGAGTAAGGGAGAAGAGAGATAATAGCTAAAAGACATGGGTTTATGGTAGGAAGGCAATGGGGGAGACAGGGGACTTGAGCGTATTTATATGCTGAAGGGGTGGGAACCATCAGAGGGGAAAGAGCAGCACTGTAGAATCTGGTTACCTGTGATGATTACATTTGATGATTTTTTTAAAAGGCTAACCTTAACTCTGGAAAAAAACACGCATAGCATTGGCTGAATGAAGAAATGGAGCTTCATGATTAACAGGACGTTTGGAATCTGAGTACAGTAAACTTTAAGTCTTATAACAAGAGTGCGTGGCTTTTAAAATCAGTACAGCAGTACGGTAGCCGACTAGCAGTCTCATGACTGAGGATGATTTTCATGGTTCCTTTTTGTGTTTTGAAATGACTAATGGAGCCATCTGGGATTAGCAGATTTTAACTCCCTAAAGGCTGGGAAAGTCTCATTTGGCTTTATAATTTCCCGCAATGTCAGGCCCAGTGCCTGGCACTTAATTGTTTGTTGGATAAATGAGTGAATATGTGGAAGGTCAGTATTCATTCTGCTTTACCTGTTTTTGTCATTCTTTTTGACTTCTGGACATTTGTTGTGATCTTAACTTTCTTATGTTTTTTTGTGTGGACCTTCTTAGTATTTGACATAAGTATCATGTCATTTTCTCGATAAGGAAACTGAGGCTTTAGAGGGGTTAGGTAACTCATCCAGTGTCTCTCAGCTGGTAAGTGGTAGAACCAAAATGCAAATCAATTCCATTGGATTCTGAAGCTCAGGTGCTTTCTAGTATACTAGAGTTAGAAATAGTAAAAGAGGCATAGGAATGACCTTGTATTTCCTGAGTCTCTCTTTTTCTTTCCCCTTCCCTCCTTAAAAAAAAGAGGGGCCGGCCCTGTGGCATAGCAGTTAAGTTCACACATTCCACTTCAGTGGCCTGGGGTTTGCCAGTTTGGATCCTGGGTGCAGACCTACACACCACTTATCAAGCCATGCTGTGGCAGGTGTCCCACATATAAAGTAGAGGAAGATGGGCACGGATATTAGCTCAGGGCCAGTCTTCCTCAGCAAAAAGAGGATTGGCAGTGGATGTTAGCTCAGGGCTAATTTTCCTCAAAAAAAAAGGTTAAACTGTAGTCCTGGGCCAACCCCAGTAGCTTCGTGATTAAGTTTGGCACACTTCACTTCTGCAGTCTGGGTTTGGTTCCCAGGCAGGGACCTATACTACTCACCTGTCAGTGGCCATACTGTATTGGTGGCTCACATAGAAAAAGAGGAAGATTGGCAGTGGATGTTAGCTTAGGGCGAATCTTCCTCAGCAAAAAACAAAAACAAAAAAACTGTAGTCCTGTCCACTCACGTAGGGATGCTTCTCTTTCTCTTACGACACAAGAGCCCATGTGACCTGTGATACCAGCAATGTCCTCAGCCTCTGATGCCTCTGACAGTGTTTGTTCTGCCCACTCTGTATCTAGGCAGATGGTGGTCAAGGGAGCATTTTCCCAGAGTTTTCTTTATCCAAGTAGTTAGTTTACTATCATTTCGTGATAGTTGTATGTCTCACATTTTTAGATTGATCTCAGATATCTCTGAAGGATTTTTTTAATGTGATAAAATATACATAACAAAATTTACAATTTTAACCATTTTTAGATGTACAGTTCAGTGGCATTAAGTACACTCACATTGTTGTGCAACCATCACCCCATCCCTCCCCACAACTTTTTTATCTTTCCACCCAGTTCTTTCAGGTTCTTGGCAAAATTTATGTCCTTGAAGCTATAGGATTGAGGTTCCCATTTTTGTGCTGGCTGTTCGCTAGGGACCGCTTTCAGCTCCTAGAGGCTGTAGCTCTTGCCACCTAGCTCTCTCTATGGGCCTTCTTAGAACATGGCAGCTTAGTTCTTTAAAGCCGGCAGGGTTGAGTTTCTGACTCTCAAGGAGAGCCTGGATCCTCTTTAAAGAGCTTCTCCCTGATTAAGTTAGGCCCATCCAGGATAGACTCCCTTCTCAATAACTCAAAATCCGCTGATTTGGGACCTTAATTACATCTGCAAAAATCCCCTCACTTCTGTCTTATAATCTAATCATGAGAGTGACATCTTGCCTTATTCTGTTGGTTAGAAGCAAGTGTCACAGGTCTCACCCACAATCAAGGGGAAGGGATTATATAGGATGTGAATATGAATGGGGGAGGGCACACTAGAATCTGTCTGCTATAGCTTCCTTTTTTATTGTTTCACAGGGTTTTTTATCAGCAATTGGACATCCTTTCCCCAAAGTACTGTGTAATCATGGAAGGAAAAAGAGGACGTGGGATTATCTTGAATTTGAGGAAGAAGAAGGCAAACAATTAGCCGACTCTATGGCTTCCCTGGCATATCTAGTATTTGTACAGGGCATCAGTATTGATCAGCTTCCAATGGTCTTAAGGTAGGAGTTAGTGTTTGGTTTATTCATGTATTCTAAAAGGAATATCATCAAACTCATTTATCTAATGTCCAGTATGCTTATTAATGTAGTAATACATTTACAAAAGTTATTTTTATTCTAAATAATATTGCCTATAATCTGTTAAAGCCAGTAGTAGTCAAGCAGTGAGAGGGTGGACTATTGAAATAAACATAAGGGAATGATGAGGACAAGAGTCCGAAAGTGTTAACCTAGGCTTGGTTTTGAAGCTGTTGGGACCACTTTGAACTATAAGGGAAGGAACTGGCCAGTTACCCATGGGGTTGTCTAAATTACGATCACCTTTTCACTAGATTACTGATATAATCCTGAATGCATAGTTATATATCCACCCTCAATCCCTTGTAATCCAACTCATTCTCAACACACTAGAAAGTGAAGCTTTAAGAGTAGTCCTTTAATGAAAACACTTGTGTGTGTTCTTATTGCTCTAAGAATAAAGTCTAAATGCCTTCCCATGAGACAAGTTTACGAATAATCTGGTCTCTGCCTTATTGCCTTGATTGACCTCCTACTACCTTTCCTCTTGTTTACTGTGCAGACCTCTTGGTTTCTTGTTCACATGTGTCATGAATTTTCCTGCTACAGGGCCTTTGTATATGCTTAGAACCATCTTTATCCTTAACTGTCAGTTTCTGAGGAAAGCCTTTTCTCACCACCCAATTTAGGTTGAATCCTCCTATTAGAATTACCTTGACTTTGTCCTTCTTTTCCCATAAAGTTTATCAAAATTATTTATTAAATAAATATATAATTTTATAATGTAATACCTTTTAAACTTTAAGGTCCATGATAATAGGATTTTGTATTTGGCTTGCAGGCTTTGGGTATATTTCTTTGTGTCCATTTGTATATTTATGTATGAATATACATGGGGATATATTTGTATGTAAATATTGCAATAATGGCTACCACTTGCATCCTCACAATGTATTAAACACTATGCTAACAGCTTTATATGCATTTCTAATCTATATAATAACCCTGTGAAATAGAGCATTATCTCATTTTACAGATGAAAATAACAGGCTTAAACAAGATACCAGCCAAGATCATACAACTAGTGGGATAGGTGGAATTCAAACATAATTCTGTCTGACCCCAGAGCCTATACACTAAATCACAGTCTACCACCAAAATGACTTAGGTGTGTATATTAGTTTGCTTGGGCTGCCATAACAAAGTACTACAAACTAGATACTTAAAATAACAGAAATTTATTGTCTCACAGTTCTGGAGGCTAGAAGTCCAAGATTAAGGTGTGCGTAGGATTGGTTCCTTCTAACGGCTGTGAGGGGAAATCTGTTCCATGCCTCTCCTCAGCTTCTGGTGGTTTGCTGGCAATCTTTGATGTTCCTTGGCTTGTAAATGCATCATTCCGATCTCTGCCTTCATGCTCATATGGTGTTCTCCCTGTGTGCAGGTCTCTGTCCACATTTTCCTTTCTCACAAGGCTACCAGTCGTATGGGATTAGGACTCACACTAATGACCTCACTTTAATTTGATCACCTCTGTAAAGACCCTATCTCCAGGGTGAGAGGTGGCTGCTCTGCTCCTGTCCACCCCAATTTAAAAAAAAGACCCTGTCTCCAAATAAGGTCATATGCTGAGGTACTGGAGGTTAGGACTCCAACGTATCTTTTTCGAGGGGGACACAATTCAACCTATAACAGTATTTATGTATGTAAAATTTCTAAAAATGCATGTGTATATGTGTATGTATATATGTTTGGGTTTCCTCTTTTCTATTTTAGCCCATCGTACCTTTTGCAATTTAATATGGGGCATATTGAAGTCTTTTTACAAAGGTAAGATCATTTAGATGGCATCTCAGAATTAAACAGTAGTGTTAAAATAGTCCTGTCAAGATCAGTGGAGACTATCTTCTCTTTGCCAGGCCCTAATTAATTAACTGGTTACTTTATAAAACAGTGAAACAAATATTCACAGAGAGACAGAAATGAGTCAGAGGTTTTACAACAAAATCTCTTTTATTTTAAACCCAAGATAATATTAAAATATTGTCTCATGAGGGAATGTCCACTCATCTGCTTCTGAGGTTTCTTACCTTATTTCAAAAGTTGGTCATTTGAAACACATCTATGCCATTGCAACATCCTCCATCTAAGGAGGGGTTGTCAGTAAAAGAAATTCATCCATGTTTTTGCTTCATGGACATGATCTGTGAACTGCATCAAAAGGAAAGAGGTCCTGACCCCACCCATTATAACTTAGATTATTGACAGTGATATCATTCAACAACTTATCTCATTTGAGTCAATAAGAAGCAAGACTTTCTCTTTTAAAAAAATTACAAATTAATAGGTATGCATAATTTTTCCAGACAGATATTTAAGAATTTTGCAAAACTATATGCTTTGTTTTCTTTTCCTATAACATGTTTAAATTATCTCTTGAGATCAGTCAGGGCCTTTTAGAATTATCCTTTAGGAACACTCGTGACAGTTTATCAATCCCATCTCTTCCCAGGTGAAGGAAGATTTGTAACATGGCAAATGTCCAAAGCCTCGGCCTACAAGGCAGGAATTTCCAAGGGTCTCCTGGCACAAGTAGTTATTAACTCTGTAAATTTACTGTATTATGTATGTCTTAATGATTTTACTTTCTCTTTACTTAGTTCCTGTTATATTCATACAATGAGAGTATGTATTGATTTGAATCTTAAGTTCTATATTCTTAAGATCTCCAAACTTAGTCACTAAGCCAAAAACAACAATTTTGACTCCTCGTATGGTTAGAATAAGAACCTGGAGCCTGAGTAAATATTTTTTGCCACAGATCTTAAATATTTAGTTAACAATGATTGTAAACTTAAAAATATATATTATCACAAATGGAAAGCATTTAATTCTTTGTATATAAAAAAGTGAAAATATTTTACAGATTAATCAACTGGAATACATAGTATTGTATCAGGTATAAGTGATTTCTTAGCACTTGGCTGTTTGTGATTTTCTACCAGGAAATAAGCCCTGAGTGGGCTGATTTTGGTCAGATGTGTATGTCAGTAACCAAATCAAAAGATACATCAAAGATGGATTAAGAATTTTGACAAAGTTCTTCAGCAGAATTTCTCCTTAATGATGTGTATTTTTAAAGTCTTTAAATTTCAGTTTTTGCTTTATTTTTCCTAAAATGAAAAATAATTCTAAAGCAATTTAGAAGATCATGTTGATAAATTTTAATGTTCTCTTCCAGAACAGAAGAGTCTATTTTCTCCAAAGGATTGGTAAGATTTATTTGTACCCAATGTAATTTAAATAGATAGTCATGTCAACAAATACAGCTGTTGACTTTACCATATATGTATTCCTGTATATATTTTAATCTGTAGGATCTGTTGGAGAATGGTTTACTGAGAATAGAAGACAACAGTCTGCTTCACCAGTACTTAGAAATCAAGAGTTTTCTTACCGTACCTCAGGTAAGTAAAATATGTGCTCTGATCTTGAAAACAGCTCCTTTGCTATTGTAAACTTAAGTAAAGTTCTTTTTCAGACTCCTCTCCCACTTTCTTCTCCATATCCTTTGAAAACTCTAGTGCCATGCTGTCCAATAGAACTTTCTATGATTGTGGAAGTGTTCTGTTGTCTGTGCAGTACAGTATGAAATCCACTAGCCACACTGAACACTTGAAATGTGGCTAGTGTGACTAAGGAACTGAATTTTAAATTTTATTTAATTTAAACTTAAATAGCTGTATGTGGCTAGTGGCTACCATGACTGACAGCATAGCATCTAGTGGAAAAGCATAGCTTTCTTAACACTGTTTCTGTAGGGACCTTGGAAAGTGAATCTCCTTTACTTTTATCATAACTCAAGTCCTCAGGACTCCATCAAGGCATGCATTGACTCATTACTAGAAAGACATTTTGCTTTTCCCTCTTGCGATTTATTTTGCCTAGTACTCTTTGTTAGTTATCATAAACAAGTAGGTCCTTAGATGTCCACGTAGAAACTTGTTTTCCCACTATTTAAATAGTAAAACATGACTTTTGTTAGTATATTAAGCCTGATTATTTTTAATGAATGGATTCTATTTCTGCATGTTTGATTTCATTTTTTTTGCCACTCTAGACATAATTGAAAATTCACTTCTAAATTTACACCTTGTAACACCCCAGTCAATATCACTTACATAATGGATTGCACTTAGCTTCCTGTAGACATAGTGGAATGAAAGGCTCAGAGAAAAATTTACTTCATTTTTACATCTCCTACCCTCACTTCTCTTAATTTTTAGTATTCTCCATTGATAATATAGTTGTTTGCAGTCAGAATAATCTAATAACATCTGAACTGAAATTTTTTCTTATTTCCAGGGCTTAGTCAAAGTAATGACGCTGTGCCCCATTGAGACATTGGTATGCAAATGTTTTGGGACTAAACAATAATGAGTTACATTGAGAAATTTTAATAAATCATTTCATCTTTATTCAGTTTATGTAACAATATTGTTTGTTCCATTTTAGAGGAAAAAGAGTTTAGCTATGCTTCAGCTATATATTAACAAGTTGGATTCACAAGGCAAATATACGTTATTTAGGTATGTATCAAGAGTGGTTAATTGCAAAGTGTGTGGTTGATTAAAAACCAAATTAATGCCATTTATTCCAGGTTATATTATTTCAGTGTGTTTTACATGTAATTCAACTCTACTTGGAAGCCATATTATAATAAATTCTCTTATCTGTGATGGGTAGGGAAGGGTTAATCAAATATTATAGATACTTATATGTGCCTATATATTATATGAATAATAGTGTATATTTCAATTCAATTAATTGAAATACTCTAAAACTAAAATAGACTTAAAAGATTAAACTGAGACTGGTAAGGTTCCTGCTAGATTATTTACATGTCAATAGTCTCCATTCACAGTTGAAATTAATGGCTCTGGAGTTATAACTTTGACAGGCTATTCACTTTAAGTTAATAGTATAACTTATTAATAGTTGTGTTTGAGAGAGAAAAGATTCTAGCAACTCTATGAGTTAAAGATCAGCAAACTTGGAGCCGGCCTGGTGGTGCAGTGGTTAAGTTCGCACATTCTGCTTCGGTGGCCTGGGGTTCGCCAGTTCGGATCCCAGGTGCAGACAGGGCACTGCTCAGCAGGCCATGCTGTGGCAGGCGTCCCACATATAAAGTAGAGGAAGATGGGCACGCATGTTAGCTCAGGGCCAGTCTTCCTCAGCAAAAAGAGGAGGATTGGCGGCAGATGTTAGCTCAGGGCTAATCTTCCTCAAAAAAAAAAAAGATCAGCAAACTTTCTGTAAAGGTCCAAATAGTAAACATAGGCTTCATGGGCACACAGTCTCTGTTGCAACTGCTCAACTTTGTCTTTGTAGTGGGAGTGGGTGTATTCCAATAAAACACAACAGGCAACCGACTGGATTTGGCCTGCAGACCTTAGTTTGTTGACACTTAGGTAATAACAATGAATTAAAAACAGATTTGGGCATTGTTAAAGTCTTCTTTGGGATTGGCTAGTATTAGCATTCTTTCTTTGTTCTTGTTGTTTTTTTGTTTGTTTTGGTGAGGAAGATTGGCCTTGAGCTAACGTCTGTTACCAGTCTTCCTCTTTTTGCTTGAGGAAGATTGTCCCTGAGCTAACATCTGTGCCATTCTTCTTTTTTTTATGTGGGATGCCACCACAGCATGGTTTGATGAGTGGTGTGTAGTTCCACACCTGGGATCCAAATCCGTGAACCCCAAGCCGCCAAAACAGAGCCTACCACGGGGCCAGCCCATACTATTAGCATTCTTGATCCTATCTTTTCTTCATTTGTACTGATAGAGTCAGAGCAGGTTTATGAAATCTCAATTTGATGCTTAGGTCTTATACCAGCTTTCCTGTTCCGGTCTACCTGTATGTCTACCAAAACATCCCCCTTTTTTCTTGAGCTAGTCATACTGAGTTTCTTCTCTTTTCAATTAAGTTAGTCTCACCAGACTAGTCTCTTTTCACAGAGAATAATTTTGGGGGTTTTTAGGCTATGATACTAGGACTCATACTTGCCATGTCAAAGCGTTGCAATTGTATGCATAAAAAGATTCAAATTTGGTTTAATAGAAATTTCTTTTTGGAAGATCCAGTTAAAATAGAATCTGCCAGCTGGTGAGAACAAAAACCATAATTGGTGGCTTTGTAATTGGTTGATCAGCTTGCTAATTGTCTTCACTGGTTTTTATATTACTAGAAATAACACATGGCCCATTTGAATTTGTAAAACTTTCATCTTACAGTCCAGGATAATTTAAAATGTATTGTAATTTTGCTTTCAAGGTGCTTATTGAATACAAGTAATCACTCAGGTGTGGAGGCCTTTATTATTCAAAATATCAAAAATCAGATTGACATATCATTAAAGGTAAGAGCATATCTAAGGTATCAATTATCAATTTATTTTGTAGGATATATTTATTCATTTGTGGAATACATTAATGTGGATTTTTGCCCTATGGACTTTTCTATCTCTAGTGTTAAGGGTATATTTTTTTCCCCATTTCTACTCTTTTTTTAACCTGAATTTGAAATTTTAAGTATAGATTTAAATTGTATTAATTTTTTTGAGCAATATATGACTTACTTTTGTTTTGCTTTATACTTCTAAAATATTAATGGAAACTGAAGTCTAATCTGTGAATACTCAGTAATTCCATATAGAAAACAGAGAAAGAGTGCACCAGTGTTCTCAGACTGGCAGAGTTTATTCCAGCTGTTTGGAAATAGTGAATGAAAGAATGGAAATTAAAGTTAAAAAATATATTTTAAATGTGTTGTAATTGTTTATTTTTGTAGTATCAAGGTATTAGAAAAACACATGAATTTATCAAGCTTTTATTTAAAGCCTTTCCCAATTTTTCTTTTGCTTTTTAGAGGACACCTAACAACAAATGGTTTACAGGACCACAGCTGATTTCTCTTCTAGATTTGGTGCTCTTTCTCCCGGAGGGGGCTGAAACAGATCTACTGCAAAACTCAGATAGGTGAGGTGACCATTACTAAGGTTCACATAGTAAATTCAGAATAAAATGTGCAACCCCTGCTTAGGGAATCTAAACTAATAAAATGTATTTTCCTGTGATTTTATGATCTGTGGTTAATTCATAAAATTACATAAAGATTTTCATATTTAAGTAATTAGATACTCTATAAAAACAAAATAAGAAATTTTTCTTTCCAGAAGTAGGACCGACAGTATGATTTTGTACCTTTGATGTACCCAGTATTCCAATATAGCTCATAGCGATTTGCAACTACAGCATTGGTGACTAAAAACTAAGAATTTCATGTATGTAACTTCTAAAAGGCTTATGTGTTTGAGTTTTATTGTTTTGTTTTCTAGGACATCATTTTTTTCATATAGAACATGTAATTTTACTTTCAGTTTACTAGAATGAATGTTTAGAAATGGTCGTAAGCATTTATTAAAGGAATCTGAAAATTCAGGAAACGAGATGATATTCTCAAATATTAAAGATAAGGCTCTGTTGGGGGAAAAAATGGTAATTTTCACAATTGTATTTTGTGAACTTGGAGACCACAATTGTATTTTGTGATTAAGTTCTACTCCAAAAGAGAAGTTAAAGGGAATAGTTTCTAATGGCAAACATAATTGTAAAAGTATTCCCAAGGTTGTAAGTTACTTTTATTCATTGAAATTGCTGACTATATAGAACTATACCAAGTAACAAATGATATATTTTTAATTAACAGGATAATGGCTTCATTAAATTTATTGAGGTATTTGGTTATCAAAGATAATGAAAATGACAATCAAGTAAGTGAATTTTTTGAAAAAGAAACTGTAAGTATATTCAAAATGCATAAGGAGGGTTTCAGGTTTTCTTATCAATACCTACTTAGGCCAGTGTCTAATATCTTATCCAGCTACAAAGACTGGGAGAAGTGCCAACAATTATTCTGAAACCTGAAGTTAATTCCTAGGGGCCCTTAGCACCCCACATCCAGCTTCCCCTTCCCTTTCCTTTTCCTGTTGTACCTCTGTCTCTTGCTGTAAGCATTGCTTATCCCTGTTAGGCAGATAATTTGCAGGTCCTAAGTTAACTAACTTTTTGGAGCTCAACATGTGGGTGTCTTGTTCATTGCATCTCCTATAGTTCATGATATAAGTCTGGGCTATATGAAATAAAATCATCTGAGGGGCCGGCCCCATGGCCAAGGGGTTACGATTCTGTGCTCTCCACTTTGGTGGCCCAGGTTCACTGGTTCGGATCCCCCATGCGGACCTGCTTCACTCATCAGCCATGCTGTAGAGGCATCCCACATGCAAAAAATGGAGGAGGGTTGGCATGGATGTTGGCTCAGGGCTGATCTTCCTCAAGCAAAAAAAAAAAAGAGGAAGATTGGCAATGGATGTTAGCTCAGGGTGAATCTTCCTCAGCAATAAATAAATAAAAATTAAAAAATAAAATTATCTGATACTTTGATATCCCCTCATCAGATGTGACAAACAAGCGTATTCAGCACTGAAATCTGTTATCTGTTAACAGTACCTTTTGGGTAATGTGTAGGAAGCTGGATTTTTTTTTAATGTGCATCATTATATGTATTCAATAAATAGAAAACTATTTGAGGAGGATGTGTCATACAGTAAAATTATATTTGCTTTTTATCCTCTCCTCCCTTTCTACTTAATTTATTCTAATAGTTGCTTTCCCTGTGTGTGTCATCTCTATTAACTGTAACTACCTGAATCACATGTGTTGTTAATCTGGTTGGTTTTTTTAAGAAAGTAATAAAAGAAAGGAAAGTAATTGATTTTTATATAAGGATGCCCAAGAGGTGTTTTTTTTAATTTAAATCATAATTTGGAATGGAAGGTTTATGAGAAAAGTAGCAGTTTCCTTCTCTCTGAAGCAGTTTCCATCCCTCCTTGACCTCCTATTCATCCCTCTCTAGCCAGAAATAGTTATTTGCTGCCATTAACTAGTGCTTACTTGGTACTAGAGTGCTTTTTCTTTTCTAACATTTTATCATGAAGTTTTTCAAACATATAGCCAAGTTGAGAGAATTTTAAGGTGGTCACTGATTTACCCACCACCAAGATTCTGCCATTAACATTTTACTCTACTTTTGTCATGTATCCATCTCTCCACCCTTTATCAATCCATCAGTCTCATTTTTGGATACATTTCAAGGTAAACTGCAAACATCAGCATACTTTCCCCTAAATATTTCAGCATGTATTTCATTAAGTAGAGTTAAATATTTGTCTAGTTTTTCATTGAGTTAAAATTTATACTATAATATAATAATACAATGTGAAATGCACAAATTTTAAGTATACAGTCAGAATTTTTAACAAATGCATAGATCTGTGTTATCCAAATGCTTATCAAATATAGAACATTACTGTCATCACAAGAAGTTCCCTGTTTCCCTTCCAGTTAATTCTCACCTCATTACTCCACACCCATTCCCCTCCTCCTGCCAGTGGCAACGACTGTTCTGGCCAAGTGCTGTATATCATTTATTCTTCACAATGCTATAAGTACTCTTTATTTTTTACTTTTCACAGATAATGTAGGCACAGGAAGGATCTTTAACTTGCACAAGAGCAAACACCTAGTAAGTGGTAGAGAAAGCTATGACCCCAGTCAGTGGCCAGAACCTTTGAATCACAAACTAAATCCTGACTCCTAAAGGAGCTTGTGGTAAAAATAGAAGAGGTAACAAGTAAAATTCAGCAGCAGTGGAGGCCCTGAGGCTTCAGGAAGGTGTCCTTAGGGTAAGGTATGAGTTTTTACTTCTTCAGTAATCAGGAAAGGCCATATCCAGAGATGATCTGATTTGCCTGACAGGAGGAAAAAGAATCTTCTTGATTAAGAGTGATAGATTTATTAGGTATGGAGCACTGTGTACTACAGGGGCAGCAGATGGGCCTCTGCCTAGAGAGGGAAGACACAGTAGTTTAGCATTGTGCCACATATGCTATGATATCCACAGACAACGCCTTACTTTTATTTGGCTTGAACATTATGTGGTGAAGAAAAGGATATAACCAGCTTATAAGATTGCTCTTATTTACTGATTTTTAAAAAATTTTCTTAGGGATCAAATATTCCAAAGTATTGCCACGCAAGTTACCATAAGAATCATCATACTAAGGAAATTGGCAAAAAACCCATTTCAGGAAGGCAACCTGACATCCCTGAGGCAGCTTAAGAGCCTGTCCATCATGGAATCATTTCTCCCAAGTGCAGTCACAATAGATCATGTGTATAAATGAGAGGCAAATCTACCTGCTGTGGTTGATTTAAAAAGTGACAGCTTCTGAGTTTTTAGAAATTTTGATTAAAGGAGAAACAAAATGATACTCTAGTGATGCTGAAATGTGGGTAATTTTATTCAAAGGGACTCCTACCGGTACCTATTTTTGACCAGTTAAGTGTGCTGAGAGGATAACTAGTCAGATGAAAAGCTGAAAAGCAATCAGAAAGTTGTATAGGAAAATTAAATAAGAACAGAATAATTCAAATACAAAACAAAGTGATTCATTATTGAATAATAATCCATTTCTTTTTCTGTTACTTTGAGTTACTATCAGCTGACTTATTCTTTTCATAAGTCATCCCCTCCTCATCCTCCTATTTCATGCCTCTTTGTCTCTCTGCATAAGTTATAGGCACCTTCTCCCACACTTAAGTTTCACATAACTTTTCTCAAACCTTGAACCTCCATCTCTACTGGTAAAACCAACTTAGTTTTTATACCTATTTGGTAGGTATCTTTAAATAAGTGTTAGTTGTTTTGAATTACAATAATTTATTCTAATACACAGATGATAATTTTATTCCTCACCTTCTGCCCTGTCTGCTCATATCCTTTCCCATCCACCTGCTTACCCATTCTTTTTCCTAAATAATTTGTGATTGTAATATGTAGAGTGAAAGCAGGGTCAAGGGAAACAATGTGAGATTGTAAAGCCCACATAAATTATCAGGAATTTTTTTAAATCAAATTATGGAATCTATGCAAATATGCTTTTCATTTAGGAAAAAAATTATAAATATCTGGCATATATGCATGTACGTATAATTCCATATAATCCACATTTTGGATTCTCATTTAAGTTGTTTCTTTCTCTAACATTAAAACATATACCTTGTGTGTTACTTGCAGAGGCAGACGACTTCAGGTGATACACGTTCCTTACTATTACAAGCAATAGAAGTTCTGCAATAATACTTCATAAATAACAAGTCATATACAAATTGAGAGAAAGAGGAAAACTGGGTCTTATCCATTTCCTTCTTTTTATTTCTTCATTATCATGTTTGACTATATCCTTTGCAGTTCCATGTCTGTTCTGGCAGTAAATTTCCTTGTGACGTAGAACTGCCTAGTCTTCCTTTTGTGAGATAGCCTGCAGTGAATTTTGAAATGTATAATTAAGCTTTAGAACTGAAAAGATTTCAGAACTACTCCATCAGTGAGTCTACTTGGGTATAAAATTAAAAGCAAGCATTTGTGAATATTCCAAATTTTTATCCTTATAACTATTTTTTAACATCTTAAGTTACTTTTTTCTAGACATTGAAGATGAAAGAAGTCTTAAAATTATTTTCTTTGTAGTGTTTTTTTTAAAGATCTAGTAGCTTTAATGTAAGAGAGAATATATTCTCATTTCCACAGCTTCTTCACTCCTACATACTTCTAAAAATATTACTGTTCATCATATGAAAGATTTGTGGAATTATGCTGAACAGAATGTGCAACAAATTTTCTCTAGCCTAATTTTGGCACATGTTTTTATTACCTTGTAAGTTTCATGATTATGGGCTGTGTATTAAAATAAATCATTGCTGTTAAAAATAACTAAGGTCTTCATAAAGATGTCCTGTTTTTGCACTGTCCAATACAGTAGACAGCAGCCACATGTGACTATTTAAATTTTAAATTAATTTAAAAAAATTTTAATGAGGGGCCGGCCCCGTGGCTGAGTGGTTAAGTTCGAGCGCTCTGCTTTGGCAGCCCAGGGCTTCGCTGGTTCGGATCCTGGGCACAGACATGGCACCACTCATTAGACCATGTTGAGGCGGCATCCCACGTGCCACAACTAGAAGGACCCACAACTAGAATATACAACTATGTATGGGGGGGATTTGGGGAGAAAAAGCAGAAGAAAAAAAATTTTTAATTAGAAATTCAGTTCCTCATTGGCATTGGACAGGGCCATTCTAGATAATTGTTTCTCAACATTTGATCCTAATCAAAATCACCTGGGTATTTTATTTATATATATATATATATAAATGCAAATTCCTGGGTTTAGCCCAAATCTACTTAGTGAAAGCCTCTGAGTAAAGCACAGAAATCTACATTTTTCACTAGCATAGTGAAGTTTGAGAAACTATATATATTATAAATTATGAATCTATTTTATGAGATATTTATATATGATAAAAGATATTAACAGTTTAGGACTGAATGATAATGAAATGCTATATATTAAAACTTGTGGTATGTGGCTAAAGTGGTACTTCAGAGAAAAATTTCCAGCTTTAAATGCTTATATTAGAAAAGAATACAAAATTATTAATGAATTTCTGGCAAGATTGATTTTAAAAATGCCTGAAGACACAATATGTTAATTTAAAAGGAAGTATAAGTATAAATAAGCACAGATTGAAAAACAGAAAATTACATGAAAAGATACCAGTAAATTTGAAAACTTCAGTGAAACAGAATTTCTTAGAAAATATAACTTAACAAAACTGCCACAGTCTACTAAGAGAAATCACAAGGTAAAATAATTCTAAGAAACAGATAACTCACATCTTACATAAATGTTCCAAAGACTAGAAAAATAGTTGTGACTAATGTTATGAGTCTATTTATTTAGTAAGATATGACCTTAATACCAAAACAGACAAGGATAGTATGCTGAAGAAAAGTTTATAAGCTAATCTCACTTGTGAATATAGATACTAATAATACCAAGCCAAATCTAGCAAAAAATATTGTTTTTAAGTCATAGGACTAAGTTGGGTTCATTCCAGGAATGCAAGGTTAATGTACTTCATAGATTAAAATAGAGGAAATACTTGATCATCTCAATAGCTGTAGAAAAAAAGCATTTGATACATTCAACACCATAATCATCATAAAAATTCTTAGTTGACTATAATTATTTACAGTTGCAACAAAATATGAGATACTTAGGAAAATATGTACAAATATATGCAAATCTTTGTGGAGAAAATTATAACACTTTGTAAAAATATAAAAAATGACAAGTAGAAAATCGAATGACATATGAATGAAAAGGCTCGGTATCTTAAAGTTGTCAGTTCTTCTCAAATTAATCTAAAAATTCAAAATAATTAATACAGTTAATTAACAAAGTATTAATAAGTTAAATAAGTTAAGGGCCAAAAATAGCCATGACAGTTTTGAGGAACCAAGTGTGTGGAGGAGAGCCTGCCTTGTCAGATATCATAACTTATTATAAAGCCACAGTAATTTAGTGTAGTATTTGCCATAGGGATGGATAGATTGACCAGTAGAATACAATAGAGAGCCCAGAAACAGAGATATATGGACGCTTAATATATAATGATTATGATGATGGTAGCTTATATTTATTGAGAGCCATATGCCAAGCTGTACTTTAAGCATGTATTAACTCATTTATTTGTCATACAAGGTATGTATTACTGTTTTCTTCATTCTACAGATGATGAAATGGAGGCATAGTGAGGGTAAATATAACTTGCTCCAATCACATAGTTAGCTAGTTGCACAGCCAGTTTTTGAACTTGGGCAGTCTCCAGAGCTCATGTTATTAATTATACCATTGCACTGTACTCCCTGTCTAAAATGGAGGTGCCATTACAAAGTAGAAGGGAAGAATGGGACTATTCGGTCATCTGTATGGGGGTGAAATTAGATGCCTATCTCACTTAATACTTGAAACAAAATTCCAAACAGATTAAAGACTTAAAATTGAAACGGAACTTAGAGATTTTTTGAACACATTATTGGAGAATATCCATGTGACTTAAGAGTAGAGAAGGGTTTCTTAAGTAAAAAAGCACTAACCACAAAAGAGTGATGAACCTAATGACATTAAAACCTATTCAAGAGAAGAAAGTGTGTACAAACTGAAAAAATAAGCCACAAAGAGAGGGGAAAAACCCACTTCATTCCTAGATCCAGTAATTGGTATTAAAAATACATAAATAACTATAATGCAAGAAGAAAAAGACTACAAATCAGAAAAATAGGCAAAGGATACAGATATTGAAGAGGCGGCTCAGAGAAGAGGAAACCCAAATGGCCAATAACCACCAGACAAGATTCCCAATATCACTCATGTTTATGGAAATGTAACTTAAAACTACAATGAGATACCATTTCGCACCCATCAGAATGGCAAATGTTAAAAAGGTCGGTAGCATAGGCGAGGATATGAAACAGATTGCTGTAATCACTTTTGGAGAGCAATCTGGCATTATCCAGTAAAGTTGAAAAATGAATACTCTTCACTCAGCAACTCCTCCCCCATGTATATAATTTAGAGCAGTGTCCTTCAAACTGCTGGTCATGACCAACATATAGTGAGTCAGTAAATCAATTTATTGGGTCATGCCAGCAATTTTTACAAAATGAAATAGAATATAATTGGAATATCAGGTTGCTTGCACAGATTCTTAATAAGAATTATGGATATTGCAAAAAATGTTGTGGCTAGTTGCAAAGAACAGTGTGAGAAAGTGGAGTGGATGTGACAAATTGGTTAGGAATAAGATGTTCAGTGTACTGTTTACCAACATCTCTTATGACGTATTTAATGGTCAGTTTGACCATTACCAGAGCAGAAGGGCTAACATTGTACAGTTTAATTTTATAGTAACATGTAGTTAGTTGTGAAGTTAACTGCACCTGCTGTCTGTAAAACTGTCAAGTTTCACAATCAAATAATTTTAATAATCTTTCTATATAGTTTCAAAATAAACGTTATCAAGGGAGATACATTTTTCCCGAATTCATGACAATTGCAAAACTTTAATCTAGAATTTATAAATTGTGCTCAAAGTCTTTTTATTAGAATAAAAAGTAAAAAATACGGAACCATGTTCAAGTTGAACTGCTGATCTGAAACTGTAAATAGTGATAATATTCAGAAAAATATTGACTATAATAAACTTTGGCTTCATTTGAGCCACATTCTAAAAAGAAAAAATAAGTGTAAGACTTTAAAATTAAGATTAATACCCAAAGAAAACGACAGAACTCCAATATGTTGTAAGTTTTCTTGCACATGAAAGCTTAAAACCTTGAAAATTAACGACACCTTGAAACATGTTGAACTTGTAAAATGAGGCGTCCTGCTATTTTGAAAGATGAAAAGTTACCAACATTCTTTTAGTCTTTGTAGAAGTTAAAAAGAAACCTTATTTTCAGTGTATATAATTGCACGTTATTTGGCAAATGAGGAAAAAACTCATTTGGGGCTGGAGAAATTATTTTTCTAGCATACATGGATATTATGCATACAGTGTTTGATTACATCTATTGATTTATTAAGAATTATGTTTTAATGGTAACAATGTTTTGTCAAATCTGTATTACAAAACATGGATGCAAAGGTTATGGTGCTCCTTGATGAGGACTATTATAACTTGTGCAACACTTTAAATTTATATCTGGTGTTTGCAAAACAGTATGTATTGTATTGTTTAAACAACCTTAAACACATTTAAAGATTAGCTGTATTTACTGAATTGGAAACATACTGTGGATCATTAAAACTTAAAGTGGAAATTTTTTATAGGAATGACAAGTGACAGAGCAGAACTGTAGCAATTATCTTTTTAAATTGTCAGAAGCACTATTAAAGTTGTTTGAAATCAGTGTATTTTATTTTAGAAAGCTTTAGTATCAAAGGAAATCCCTCTAGATCTTATAATATTGTAAAAGAGGTGAAAAATTTTAATTTTAAAAGTTCAGTGAGTTGCCAAACTCTTGATGAGAAAAGCCAAAATTTTTTTCAGTGATCAGAGCTAAGCATGACCATTCACTATATCATATCAAAATTCATTTATCGTTCCTATGGAAAGTTCTAGGTAGGCACGTGAACTCAGGAATAATATTCATATTTTTCTAGTTGAAAAGCAATCCCATTTGGCAAATATTTTCAAAGATAGTATTTGAGTAGCAAAGTTGACATCTGTGGTCTGATTTTCTGGCATGCCTAAGAAATGAAATTTGAAACTACAGGGGAAACATGTTTCAATGTTAAACTTACTGTGGGTTGCAAAAGACATTATAGAAGGAAGGCTTAAATGCAATTGCTTTAACTAATACTGTTGCTGACATTATTGAACAGAATATTAATACATACAGTCTGACTATAATAAAATCAGATATATTGTTACATCTCAATCTCTGTTGTGAACTTTTAATCATTACTTTCTAAAGGAGAAATTTAAAACATTCAAGAAAAATCTTTGATAAAACATCCATTTGCTTTTTAAAATCCTGAATCAGTAATTAGGTTAAACTTGTTGGCTGAAGAATTAATTAATAAAGCTTAGTTCTTCATTTACACCACAGAATGAATATAAGACATTAAGTTTATCACCATTTTGGGAATAAAATTTCAAAGAATTTCTGTTACTAAGTAAAACTAAAAGGGTGAAAGGAAAAATTTTCTTAGCCCAACTTTTTTTACAGGAAACTTGTCCCCATATTCTAGAAAGTCCTTTCTTAGTTATGGTTTTTGTAAATATTTTCCTCCAGTCTGTGGCTTGTATTTTCATTATCTAAATAGTGTTTTTCAAAGAGCAGAAATTTTTTATTTTGATGAAGTCCAGCTTCTCAGTTTTATTCTTTTATGTGATTTATGCTTTTTGAGTTCTAAAAAATCTTTGCTTAACCCAAGGTCATAAAGATCTAGGTTTTCCTACAGAAGTTTTTATAGCTTTAGATTCTATATTTAGCTCTATGATCCATTTTCAAGTGTATTTTTTATATGATGTGAGGTATGGGCCAAGGGTTTTTTTGTTTTGTTTTGACTCGAGCACTATTTGTTGAAAAGGCTATCCTTAACTTACTGAATTATCTTGGGATCTTTGTGAAAAATCAATTGACCATATGAGTGTATTTTTGGACTCTATTCTGTTCCATTGACCTATGTCTGTGCTTTTACTAGTACCACACCATCTTGATTACTGTAGCTTTATATAGTAAGTCTTGAACTCAAGTAGTGTGTCTACCAGCTTTGTTCTTTTTCAAAATCTTTTTGCTATTCTAAGTCCTTTGCTTTTCCATATAAATTCTAGAATCATTTTGTTAATTTCTGCCCGTAGAGGAAAAATACTCCTGTGTTTCTTCTCTACTCTCAGTACTTCACTTCATTTTGACACTTCTGGTCACCAGATGTGTAGAGGTTTTCCCACATTGAGCAATTCTTTGACACCAGTTGGGTGTCCTACAATTCAGTTCAGTTCTGACACTGTCTACCTAGAGTTAGCGTCAGATTCCACAGGTTAAGGGCTCAGTCCCACAACACTGCCCACCTGCCCACTCGCCTTCAAATGCCAATCAGAAGTCCAAGAGCTTTGCTTCTGACAGATTGGCTATAAATTGGAGGTTCCCATGACCTCTTCCCTAGGTTTAATTAATTTGCTAGTGCTGTTCACAGAACTCAAGACATTTTACTTCCTAGATTCCTGGTTTGTTACAAAATGATATGGCATAGGAACAGCCAGATGAAAGAGATGCATAGGGCAAGGTATGAGAGAAGGCTCATGGATCTTCCATGCCCACTCTGAAGCCACTCTCCCAACACCTCCACGTGTCCACTAACCCAGAAGCTCTCTGAACCCAGTCCTTTTGGGTTTTTAGGAAGGCTTCATTATATCATCATGATTGATTAACACAGGCCATTTGGTGATTGAGCTCAGTCTGCAGCCCCTCTCCCCTCCTGGGACTTTGGGGTAGGAGGAACTGAAAGTTCCAACCCTCTAATCACATGGTTGGTTCCCCTGGCAGCAGCCCCCATCCTTAGGGGCTTTCCAAAAGTCATCCTATGCATGGTTCAAAGGGACTTGATATGAATAACCACTAGATAACCTGACCTCTCTTATCACAGCAAGTTGAAGGGTTTTTAGGAGCTTTTTGCCAGGAATAGGATCAAGCCCAAATATATTATTTTTATTTTTATTTTTTTGGAGGAAGATTAGCCCTGAGCTAACATCCACTGCCAGTGCTCCTCTTTTTGCTGAGGAAGACTGGCCCTGAGCTAACATCCGTGCCCATCTTCCTCTACTTTATGTGTGGGACACCTACCACAGCATGGCTTGACAAGCGGTGCCATGTCTGCACCCAGGATCCGAACTGGCAAACCCTGGGCTGCCAAAGCGGAACATGCACATTTAACCCCTGCACCACCGGGCTAGCACCTCAAATATAGTATTTCTTATAAGTCACAGTATCACACTACCACAAAGAGCTACATTTATGATTCCATTTTTATGACATTCTGAAAAAGGAAAAACATAAACAAAAATTAGATCAGTGGTTGCCCAGGGATGAAGGAAGAAAATTGACTACAGAGGGGCACAAGGGAACTTCTGGGGTCATGGAAATATTTATATAGTTGTGATGGTTACACAACTGTACATCTTTGTCAAAACTCATAGGACCGTACAGCTAAAAAGTGCTTATTTTACTATATGTAAATGATACCTTGATAAACCTAACATTAAAAACTAAATAAAAAAGACCATGCTCAATACTGCACTAGACTGGAATGACCCTATGAACAGGCAAGCACATCATCTTTCTTAATGTTTATTCTTTAATTATTTTAATTAATTTTGGGGTTTTCTATATTTAAATATTAATAAAGTTATATCTGATGTGTCTAGAAAGGACATTTTGTAAAACCGTTGTTTCAACTATATAAATATGTGTGTTGAGTTGTGATGTAAATATATATAATTTATTACTGTGGGCCATGGTAAAAGTATTTTGAGAAATGATACCCTAGAAAGAAAACATATACAGAAATTTCAGTGCATTGTTTAAAATACTAAAAAATCTGTCACAAGATAAATTGTATAGTATAATAGGATGCCTAGACACCAATTAAAATGAAAAGATCAGAGCTACAAATAAATAACTCTCAAAAATTTAAAATTGACCAAACAAAAGCTAAAGCAGGGTATGTACAGCATGATAGAATTTATCTAAGTTTTTTTTTAACATGCAAAATTGTGGTATGTTGTATACACAGATTAGGAATGCTAAAACCTCAAGTTTTAGATAGTTTTACATAGTTAATGGCTTCCTCTTGAATAAAGGGGGCTTCAACCATGTCTAATACTTATTTTTTAAGTAAATGTAAAATGTTTACAGTTTTAGATAGTTTTACATAGTTTAGTTAATGGCTTCCTCTTGAATAAAGGGGGCTTTAACCACATCTAATATTTATTTATTTTTAAGTAAATGTGGTAAAATGTTTACATTTGACAAAGCTAGGTGAGTGAAAGGGCCTTTTCTCTCTACTGGATGTTGGAATATGTTTTAATCTGTAGAGGGCCGTCAGTAAGCTTTGAGCCTTGAAAGCCATCAGGAATACTGGGCGGCAGCCGTGGGTTCTACCGTGTGCTTAGAGGGAGGTCAAGGAAAGAGGAAGGTTCAAAAAAAGGGATAGAGAAAGGTTTTCCATAAGAGGACAAGAAAACTTTCCATTTTAATGGACGTTTAAAAACATTTTTAAATGTTTTTCAAAGTATACAACTAAAACAATTTCATTGTTTAAAAATCAGGATAAATAAGCAAAAAGGAAATAATCAAAAACCTACCATCTATCATTGATATTACAGTGCATTCCCTTCTAGACTTTATGCTAGCACATGTGTATATACTTTTTTTCTTTTTTAAAAATGAGATCAGTGGCTGGCCCAGTGGTATAGTGGTTAACTTCATGTGCTCTGCTTCAGCAGCCCAGGGTTCATGGGTTTGGATCCCAGGCATGGACCTGCGCACCACCACTCATCAAGCCATGCTGTGGTGGCATCCCATTTACACAATAGAGGAAGACTGGCACAGATGTTAGCTCAGGGCCAATCTTCCTCACCAGAAAAAAAAGAGATCATACTATCAGAATCATAGTTTGTAACTTTTTTCCCATCACTGTTATGTACTGAAGAACAATATTTTACTGGCTGTGTAGTTTTCCATTGTGTGGATATACCACAGTTTACTTAGCAATCTCCTGTTGTGAAATGTTTTCATTACCTCCAATTTTTCACTTTTTAACATTATTTTTGTAAACATGTCTGCAATAGAATCATTACAACTACATCTTTAATTATTTTCCAGGATAGGTTCATAGATGCTGAGTGAAAATGTATGCATATTTTTGAGGTTTTGGATTCTTGATAGTTCTTCCCAAGAATTCCACTTTTCCTAGCAGTATAGGAATAATGTGAAAGGACAAATTTAAATTAAAAGGATATGTGTGACAGTCACTGAAGTTATCAGTTATTCAACATGGATACATGTAGATTTTATTTGAAGGACAATACGTAAAATGTCTTACTACTTGGATCAAAATACGTTCGTTACAAAATAGGTTTGCAAGTGGTCCAGTTCTAGTTAAAGATAATTGGATTCCTAAGTTTCCATTTTTTACCTAAGATATTTTCCTTTGTAAAGAGTAGCTGAAAACAATAATACCAATAAATTTTTTTTTTTTAAGATTTTATTTTTTTCCTTTTTCTCCCCAAAGCCCCCTGGTACATAGTTGTATATTCTTCATTGTGGGTCCTTCTAGTTGTGGCATGTGGGACACTGCCTCAGCGTGGTTTGATGAGCAGTGCCATGTCCGCACCCAGGATTCGAACCAATGAAACACTGGGCCACCTGCCGCGGAGCGCACGAACTTAATCACTCGGCCACGGGGCCAGCCCCAATAAATTTCTTTTTTTAAATAAAATTGATTTCTGTGACTCCCCTTCTTTAGTACTGTAAGAGGAAATGCTCTTGAAGTAAAAACTTCTAATATGGATGATAATATAACCCTGAGCTATGCTAGGCCGGTAAAATCTCCATCTACATTGATGCCCAAGACAGTCCGTATCAGCTTTGTGTTAGAAAAGTTTCCGTCAATAGGAAAGGCAAAAGAATCCTCTAGAACTAAATCTGCGACAAGGATATCAGTTGAAAGATGAACAGTTGAGGATATCTAAGGTAGAGTCATTGTGGAGATGGTTTATAAGGAAAGAGAAACGTCTCAGACTATGTGGATTATCCTCAAATAATTTTCTCATAGATAAAACTTGTAAATTATAGATCTCAAAACCAGGAGCTGTCCAGTTGGTGCAATAATGAGTGTACTAACCAAAGTACATTTTTGTTTTGATTGGTATTCACATAAAATAACTAGATGTGTAATGAATGTATTTTTAAACAGTAAACTCTACCTTGAAAGGCAAGAATCATGTCTTATACAGGTATGTTTTTCCGACTCTCAGCACATGTTAATATAGTAGGCAATCAATAAATGTTGAGCCAAATAACCAATTCTTTCATTAATTCTTCTGAACAGACTGGATTATGGACAGAACTTGGAAAGATACAGAATAATTTCTTAAAGCCACTCCATACAGGACTTAATATGTCAAAAGCACATTATGAAGCAGAAATTAAAAATAGCCAAGAAAATAGCCAAGGTTGGTAATATGCAATTTCATTTTTGGTTAGGTCTAAAAACTAGCCAAATTTTAGAACTGTCATTTATATTCAAAATAAAGAACTTTTTTTTTTAATCTTGTACTTGGCTAATTTATAGCAAACAAGGAACCATGACAGCTAAGTCACTTTATTTATAATTAAAATAATTCTTAAGTGAATCATTAAGTTATAAATGGATTAACACTGAAATTGGGTTAACCAAGATTTAAACCAAACTGAAGCAAATTCTGGTTTAAAACCTCAAGTTCTAATCGTATTACCAGTATTTCTGTTTGGATATCATACTTCCTTTGGTATTGCTGGGTCCACCCCCTGCACCCTCAAGTAAATCTATACAAATTACAAAAAAGGGTCTTAGATCCAGAATTACTTTTTAAAGCCAGCAATTCTACTATAATAATCTTGTGATCTTTTCCATATAGCTATGGTGGTATTTCTATAGGCATTACTAGAAATTTTGTCTTTTTTAGTGTAACAGGTATAATTCTGATTCTCTACTGAAGAAAAAAGTTTATAAATTTTCATTCATCCTGTACATGCCAAAATAATGCTATTCACCTAAAGAACACTAATTTTCCACGTTGCAGAATTTTAATATTTTTATTTGCTTATAGCTCGATTTAAGCATACTCTGAGTTATTAAATAAGCTATTAATAATTTACACAAATTGAGATTTTTTTACGTTAGTGAATGATGAAAATAGCTTATAAATTTATTATTGAAATCTAAGAGTTGTTTTAATGGTTAAGTGTAACACAGGATTTTTTTTCTTTCTTCTCTAACAGAAGTCCAGAATTCTAAAGATCTCTGTTCTGTAACTGTAGGTGGAGAAGAGATCCCTAATATGCCTCCTGAAATGCAGCTTAAGGTAGATCTGAAATTTCCTAAGCTACATCCAGCTGTAGTCTTTTCTTTTTTCTTTGTTTTGTTTTAAAGACAGCCTTAATAACACTAATTTTTCTTGGCATTGCAGGTTCTACATTCAGCTCTTTTCACATTTGATTTGATTGAAAGTGTTCTGGCTCGAGTAGAAGAACTCATTGAAATAAAAACAAAGTCTAGCTCTGAAGAAAATATGGGATAAACTGGCAGCCCCATCTCCTAGAGAAAAAACTAATAAAATATTGTATTTTCCATTATGGTTTATTTAATACCTTTATAAAAATTTTTCTGTAAAATACTTGCTGAAAGAAAAATAAATGTAGCTTTTCTCATTTATCAGTCTCTGTAATGACACATTATGGATCAGTAGTAGTCTTTGGTTTTATAAAGCTATCTACATGGTAAATAATGCCCATATATGTATTATAAATACTACTGTTGGAAATCCAATACAAATTAATAATTTTTGTTATAATTTCATAAAGTGTAAATTGCCTTTATTCATTCATACAATTGTAGTGAGTTTATAAAAATACTGATACACTTTATGTTCCAGTTAGATGCTGTGTTACATTTCAGAACTCCTAGTGTCAAACTGGATATCACACTGCTGTAAGAGTATAGAGTGGTTTTGAATTCAGGCCAGTTAACTGCTTCTCTTAATTTCCCTCTCTTTCCCTCCCTCAGAAGGAGTTTTAGGGGGCACCTCTCCAGCAGCAGTTACAACGTGGAAGCATCTGTGAAGATTAATTTTAGAAATGCTGATTGCCCCTGTGGAAAAGCTAAAAAGTATGCATGACTTTTCCGTTAGTCTAAGGGGCTAATTAGAAAATGCCATATTTTTATTTTCTAGTAAATATTTGTCCATCCAACTTAATTTGTATCATTAAGAAACTAAATCTGAGTTTTATATGTATGTACCAATTTTTTCTAAATGTTAGTAAAGGAACTATTCAACAAAACACAATAAAATCACTTTTAATTGTATACATTTTATTATGTTAATTTAAAAATCTTTGAAGTAAATATATATATTTGAACATTATAACTTAACCAGTCTAATTATTTCAGTATTCTTCCAAAAGAACATTTATAATTTACACTCTAATTTGGGTTAAATGAATCACTACTAAGTTTTATCTTTTGAAGTGTTTTCCAAACAGGACTTTGCTCAACGATGTAAGCTTTGGTTGTTATCATTCTATAACAGATGCTACCTATATATGGTTTGGAGGCAATCTGGAAGAACATATAAACATGCAACATTATTTACATAAACAGGTACTTTTACAGGGTCACATAAAAAAATACCTTTCATTTATTCAACAAGTATCTCTCACTTTCTGTGTGCTAAATACTATGTATGCATATGTGTTCTTAAAGTAATAGAGAGAAAAATACATGATCTCTGTCTTTAAGGAATTTCAAACATGCAAGCCAAAAAGAATACTGTAAGAATTGCTTGAATGGATGTCTGTTCCAAATAAGAGTAAGGAACACCTAACTCTGCTTAGGGGAGTTGAGGACACTCCCCCCTCCACAGGGAGGACAAGCATGAAAAGAAAGTGGACAGCTGGTGAAGAGCATTCTGTAAAATAGTATGTTTGCACTCTGACAGTTCGTGACTACCAGTATTTTTACTTTAGAATTTGAATGAAGATTTAAGTAACCAAAAGGGTCAACACAATGTATATATGGCCAAATGCTTTTTTGGCCCAAAATGTGTCATTCTGGTAGTGGCTACCGGAAGTAAGT
Source organism: Equus quagga (assembly GCF_021613505.1). Lineage (NCBI taxonomy): Eukaryota > Metazoa > Chordata > Mammalia > Perissodactyla > Equidae > Equus > Equus quagga. The sequence continues at coordinate 26,990,748 of NC_060284.1, read as the reverse complement.
GAGAAGACATGAGAAGCTGAGTTTAGGCTTGGCAAAAAGTTGCATGCTGAAATAGCAACTTCTCTGAGGGGACCAGAAGCAGAGTATTTGTCAATCCTGTCCAAGAGGGTGTGCATTTTGAAGGTTCAAGAACCTTAAAGTGTATGAGTGTGTGTCTATGTATGTGTCATTTTCCTCAGGTGACTCACCTTAGCTATAGTGCACATAAGATTAACAGCATTTACTGCGTTGTGTACTGGAAGTATCCGTAAGTTACTACCCAGGAATCTGAAAAACAATTCATAAGTTAAATGTATCATGTAACTCATTGACATCTGTTATCTGAAGTATGTAAAAATATATCTTTTATTGTTTGTCATTTGTTTATTCATTCATGCCCTTCCTTATTCCACAGAAGATATGATATGGCTTTATGGCCAGAACTTAACTGACTAAAAAGTATTCACTTTTGGTTTCATCTTGCAGGAGAATTCCATAAATCACCATGAACTCTGTGATTCATAGAATAGCCATTTAGCCTGCATTTTATTAAATATGATAGGTTAACATTATAAAGTTTATCTATTGGCAAAACATAACTCACCTGTCTAAAAGAATTCAGAACTGAAGCAAACCAAATATAATTTAAGAAAAATGAGTCTGTAGTGCTGTTTTTCCATACCTCTGCTGAATCCTGAACATCAGTTTCCATTCCTCAAGCCCATGAAGGGCAGCAGAAAGAACCAAAAAACTGTTTCGGTGAATGTTAATAAACTTCTCAATTTTGGCTAGAAGTATTTCTTCAGCTGACGTAAAGCATTCTTTAGCATCCATCAATAAAAATGCAACTCCTAGGAGAGGTGAATGTAATGGAAAATGTCACTTTGTCATACCAATTTTTTTAATAAACTCAGTAAAATCAACAAAAATAGCTATAAGTGTCCAGGCCCTAAATCCATAAGGAGTAGAAATTATTATAAGAAAGTTCTTACACAAAATAATTTAGGTAGTTCTTTGAAGTGCTCTGTATAAAAAGATGACTTATCCTAAACATTTAAGAGAAAAAATTTTTTTGATCAGTAACCTTTTTCTTTTTTTTTTAGATTAAGCAACTGTCCACAATGAAGGTAATGCCTAATTTTAGTTAAAGGTTAATTTTCTATGTTATAATGATTTTTAAATGCTGGAAATCAACTAAAGAAAGGTAGCCTTAAGCAAGCCTTCAGTTATTTCTTGGAGAAACTTTTGTACCAGAACATGATTATATAAATTAATATACTCAGTAAGCAGATATCTAGGATCTCTGAAACAGTATCAGGCCTATAAGAATGGTCCAGGAGGTAAAGCTGATCTAATTAGTTCTTTAAAAGATGAGGGGAAGACATAATCTGAGGAAAGTGACTATGTGATTATATGCTAATTTAGTGAATTTGGGCAATTTATATAACCTCTCTGAACCTAAATTTCTTCATCTGTAAGACTGGAATAATAGTTCTTTGATAGGTTTGTTGAAAGGATTAAATAAGATAATGTATATAAAGTGACCAAGGCACATAGTAGGTATTCACCAAAGATATTTTATTTCTCCCTAGAGGGTGCTCTATTCAACCAGGAAGGATGAGTTTGAGGGTGGACCACTTCCAGCCTGGAGGTCTATTTCTAGGAGCTTTTAAAAACACCTGTGTTAGAAAACCTCTGCTGGAACACAGGTCTATTTGCAACCCTCCTGATAAAATCCTTCACTTCTACCTCTTTTATCACTTCTGTCATTTCCCAAGCCTAAGTGGAGCTGTCCCCTTCCCATGTCCCCATCCTTCTCATATCCTAATCTAATTCCTTCCCGTACTGTGCCCATGACTCACAGTTGTACAGTTTCAGGATTTCAGGACTATTTGTCTCCTAATTCCTTCCTGTACTTTGCCCATGACTCACAGTTGTACAGTTTTATGATTTCAGGAACATTTGGTTCTTTTAGTTAGTATTTGTTTATATTATATTCAGCAAACGTTTGTACAAAATCATATAGGAAGAGTATTCTATGTTGTTTTTGTATATGGATTTTGACCAATGTTGTGATGTTGGGCTCTTTGTTAATACAGGTAATACTTGAATATAAGTATTGTTCTTAGGGAGGTGGCTTTGTTCTATTTTCATCTTAGTTCCAAAGCGAGTAGTTTTTAACCAGACTCTGCTGGTTCAGCTTTAGTTCAATAATTGTAATCTAAAAGGAATGTATTTTGTAATTGGCCATATGCAGTGCTTTTGCAGCAGTAACAAAGTTCTATATACTTACAGTCTCAAAAGATAATGCCTTAAGCTTACTTGGTTACTACCAAATTATTAGAATTTATACTCATATTTTATAGGAAACTTAAATCAAGGCAGTTAGCAAATATACTGTACCAGAAAGAGAAAATATAATTGATCCATTTTCCACTGAATCTGAATACCGAATCTTGTGGCTTCGATTTTCTAGGGCAGTTGCAACTTCGTAACTCTTTAAAAAATTTTCAGAAATACAAACTTAAGACATACTTAGAATAGTTTTTTTTATTAAAGCTAATGAAAAAATTAAAATAAGTTTACTAGCTTCTTTTATAACTATACCACTTAAAGATTTGATCAAAAGAGATACTAAATGTACTCTCTTTGGAGAAAAAAAAAGATAAAAAATATTTAGTTCCACTGAATCACACTGATTGTAGGTTTGGAAATAAGTTGTGTACTACAGTTATGTTACCTAGGGGCACAAATTAAGGAAAATATTTAAAAACTACACTACAAGAACCAGATCAAATATAAATTTCTAAACAAGTTGTAGATTCTGATATGAATTAATGTATTACTGGAAGGGTGGGCATTGGTGTGTTTCTTACCTGGTTGACAGAAACATGAAGTACCAGACATACAGAATACCAGAAGGAGACCCTCAATTCTCCAGTTCATCTGTTTATATTACATTTACTTTTAATATACTTTTAAAATGTTTTAAGCCTTAGGTCAGTCAGAAAACATGTATGAAGACAGCAACAGTACTTCTGGGTTAAATACTAACCATTTCAAAACTCATCTTATTTCCTGTTCCACCCAAGTAATTAGATCATATTACCCAAGACATGAAAATTTAAGTAGTTAATAGTGTTTCCTCATTAGTTAAAACTCAAGCTTGCTATTCTCCAAGTAGATAAAAATCCCTTAGGTATATTAATTTTATTTTATATTTGGCCTCAGAACATGTATATTTTAAGCACACAGGTTGGAATTAGGTATAAAAAATACACTTCCTTTCCTTCCTAAAGAGAGTATTTTGTACCACTTAAACAGATCCTGACCTAAAGTTCAACTATGACTCTTCCCATGAGTTTTCTTCTGCTGTTTTAAAATTATACCTTGCTTGCAGTTTGGGCAGACTAAGTAATTTAGGCCAACCCTCCTGCTGAAGGCAACTAAAAAAGCTGGACAACTTTTAAAAGCTGTTTGAATGCATGAGAAAGCTAGCAGGATAGTAAAACATTACAAGGCAAGATCTATACAGAAATTCAAAGATATAAGACTAGCATTTAGGCCATTTTTTCCCTGTGGGCATCTGCCAATTCGGGAGACAGATGAGACGCTGAACAGAGCTTTTGAAAAAAGTAGAACAGCTCTCACAGGGTCTGCAGCCTAGCTTCAAACCATTTCAATCCTGGAAATTGTATTAAGGTGATACTGTATTACTAATGCTCCCAAGCACCTTGCAGAAGCACTCCCTAGAGCAACCTTTCTCAATCAGGTCTCCTCGTTTGAACTACAGAACAAAGAAAATGATGTGAGTGACTATTTTCTCAGTTCTCCCATAACTAGTACCATTCTAGATGCACAAGAGATAAGTTCATTTATTACAATACAATAGACGCCTTAGGGCTTGGGTTGCCAGATTAGCAAATAAAAATACAAAACACCTAGTTTAATTTGAATTTCAGATAACATAACTTTTTAGTATAAGTATATCCCATGCAATGTTTGAGGTGTACTTAACTAAATTCATTGTTTATCTGAAACTCAGATTTAACTTAGTGGTCTGTATTTTATTTAACTAGTAGTCTGTCTAGCAAATCTACTCATAAGAAAGGAAATAGAAATAAAAACAGAAATGAAAAAGGGCCTTTAATAACTGATACAGAGTTTACTAGAAAATTAAGAGAATGCCAATATGTAATTTTTAATCACAGAAATGGCAATTTCATAAAGTTCAACTTAATAAATTTAATAACCTCTATGAAATGAGTAAATTTTTGAAAAAATATAATTTATGAAATAGACTCACAACATAGTACAAAACCTAAAAGGAAAAATCATAGAAATCACTATTTTTCTAAATTTCATAAAAGATTACCAGCACAGAAAATTTAATAGGAAAGCTCCTTTATACCTTAAAGTACAAATAATTTCCATATTACATAAACTGCATAGATATAAACAAAAGAAAAAAAAAGAAAACCCCCTACTCCCTACAAAAAAAGAAAAAGCACAGCTCAAGCTTTAGTAAATAGTGATTCAAAAATAAAATAGCAAACCAAATTTTAAGAGAATATGAAAGAAAACTCCACAATGACCAAACAGTTTAATAAAGAAATGTAAGGATTAGTCACTTAGGTTCTTCTGTACAGATAACAAAAAATAATGCATTTAAAAAACTGTACACGTATTTCTGATTAAGAGAAAAAACTTCATAAATTAAGCTTAGATGAATATTAACATAATAAATATTTTATAGCAACAGGTAACATATAATAAAACTGGAGGTATTTCATTAAAATTAGAGACATTGGTTAGGATGCTCTGGTCACAGCAAAAGGCCACAAAATAAAAACAGAAACAGCTGTCAGAAATTCTCATTACTTGCAAATTATGGTTGCCTTTGTTGAAAACCCAAGAGAATCAACTGATAATGTATTGTGAAATTATACTGAAATGATTAAATATAAATTACCACAAACTCAACAGCTGCCCTATATTATAGATTGAAAACATGGGGAAAAAAATAATATTTCACAATAGCAACAAAAACATCAACTATCAAGCACTGAAAAAGAAATAGAGCTTTTGGCTTTTGCCTTGAAGGCGGCCAAGGTGCAACCTTCTTCCGTAGTCCCAAATCCAGGTTCACCCAACATTAGCCGCATCCACCATGCCGCCTAAATTCAACCCCAAAGAAATTCAAGTGTACCTGAGGTGCACCAGTGGGGAAGTCAGTGCCACATCTACCCTGGCCCCCAAGATCGGCCCCCTGGGTCTGTCTCTAAAAAGAGGTGAGTGACATCGCCAAGGCAACTGGTGATTGGAAGGGCCTGAGGATTACAGTGAAACTGACAATTCAGAACCGTCCGGCTCAGACTGAGGAGGTAACTTCTGCCTCTGCCCTGATCATCAAAGCCCTCAAGGAACCACCAAGAGACAGGAAGAAGCAGAAAAACATTAAGTACAGTGAAAATAGAACCTTTGATGATAACTGTCAACATTACCTGAGAGATGCTGCATGGTAACTGGCCAGAGAACGCTCTGGAGCCATTAAAGAAATCCTGGGGACAGCCCAGTCTGTGGGTTGCAGTGTTTATGGCTGCCACACTCATGACATCATACATGACATCCACAGTAGTGCAGTGGAATGCCCAGCTGGGTAAAAACCACTAATGAAAATACTTCAATAAAGGATCACTTGACAACCAAAAAAAAAAGAAGGAACAATATGAAGAAAAAATTTTAAACTTTACTTGAGGATATAAAGACTTGAAAAAAAAATACAATGATATGTGTTCATGAGATGGGCAGAAAGAATAAATTTTTCCCTAATTTAGTAAGTTAAATTTAAATCAAAACTGTGACGGAACTTTTTTGAACCTAAAGTGCTTCTGAAGTTCATCTAGAACAAAGTTTGGCAAACTTTTTCAGTAGAAGGACAGATATAAACATTTTAGGCTTTTCAGGCTGTGTATGATCTCTGTCACATTTTTTTTCCTTTTCTTCTTTTCTTTTCCTTTTCCCTCTCTCCCTGCCTTCTTTCCTTCCTTCCTTTCTTTTTTCCTTCCTTTCTCTCTTTTTCTTCTTTCCTTTCTCCCTTTTTTCCTCCCCCACTTCTCTCTCTTTCTTTCTTTTTTACAAGCCTTTAAAAATGTAAAAAACATTCTTAACTCATTGGCTGGACAAAAACAGGCTGCAGGCCATAGTTTGCTGATTCTCTGATCTAGAAGAACAAATATGTTTTTAAAAACATAAGACTAGTATGGAAGGAACATGCCTTACTGGGTTTTAAAATATATCATGAAACTACAATGAATTTAAAAGTGTGGTAATGATTCAATATTTAATACACAAATCAACTGAACAGAACAGAATCAGACTCAACTATATAATAATATGTAATAATTATTTGTATGTGAACACGTGCCTTTATGTATAACATTAAGCTTGAGATATGAAAACTTTTCTAAGAGCTATTTAAGAAATCTCCAGAAAAAAGTTGTTAAATTTGACTATATAATAAAAACAGCTGCCTTAATTCCTCAAGATAGAGTAGAAATAAAATTTGCAAATTATGATGTCACAAATATCCAAGAATACTGAAAGACAAAAAGCCTGAGAAAATTTGTAATCAATCTTATAACACAAATGTATATTATTTTTAATATTTTTAAAGAATAGATATTTACTTTTTATGCCAATAGAAAAAAAGCAAAGACAATTATAAAGGAAGTAAAAATAATGAATATGTATATGAAAAAATGTTTAATCTCCTTTGTCATCAAATAAATACAAAGTATCAAACTAGCAAAGATTTTCATAAAATGATAACACATGGAATTGTCAAACATGAGGATAAGTTGACCCTTTTATAGACTGCTGATAGGAGTGTAAAGACATTCTGGACAGTAATTTGATGATACATATCAAGTCTTAAAATGTGGATGCCTCTTTAACCCAACTATTCTGCTTCTAACAATTTTCCTAAGACAATAATAAACAATAAAAAGATTTATGTATAAGGAGGGTAAAATGAAGCACCATTTAAAATATTAAAAAATAGAAACTATTGGAATAAAAATGATGGTGCCCCCCTTTCTCTCTTTGGAGAGTACACAAAAACCAAAGAATGAGAAACAAAAGCAAACTTTATTTTTGATAAAACTCTAGGAGACATGGAGAACTGCAAACAAAATACATGAAAAAGAATAGACTCTCTACTTTGGGGGACATTTTTGAAAGCCATGTCTGACAATTTTGACTTCTCCAGGGAAAGAACATTTCATCTGTGCCTGAGGCTTCTTTGACAGATCATTAGTAAAGTTAAGTGTTGGAAAGACCTATCTTTTGCATGAAAACTAGAAGTAAACATTGAATCCATTTAACTGTGTAACTAATATTAAAATAAATGTAGGAATTATGGTTATAGAAAAATTGTAAGTGTTATACACATTTGATATAATTAATAAAAGTTATAAACATCTAATATAATTAGTATTTGATCACTGATATAATTAATAAAAGTCCTGAGGGGAAAAGGCAATTCGTAATATTCTATTTGTTGACCTAATTAGCTATATGGTATTCTCTTTAAAATAAATCTACTAAATGGTTCATTTATGTTAGATACTTTTCTCTACGTATATTTCATAATTTGAAAAAAAATCAAACAAAACTGAAAACAAAAAGCAAAGATCCTCAATAGATCAGTTTAACAGGAGTAAAGAGATAAATATTGATATGGAAGAGAGAAGTGATGAAATTACCTAGACTGCAGCCCAAAGACATGGAAAGGTGAAAGAGAGGTCAAAATGCATGGAGAATATTGTGAGAACATCTAACACACATCTAATTGGAGTTCAGAGGGGAAGGAGAAAGAGAATAGGACAGAGGCAATATTAAAGATGATGGATAAAAACTTGATAAATGGTACTAATTCACAGATTCATAGAGCCTCAAAAGATAAAAAATCAATACCTTAAAACTATATGATGCCAGAATCTGAGAAGCAGACAAAGAGGAAAGACAGGTAATCTTCAAGGAAGTGACAATTAAACTGACTGCTGTCTTATCAACAACAATGGAAGCCAGAATCCGGTGAAATGAGATCTTCAATATAATGAGAGAAAATAATTAAATCTAGTGAAAAATATCTTTCAATTTGGAGCAACTGGAACTCTCATGCATGCTGGTGGGAGTATAAAACCATAATCCCCATATTAATTTTTATTTTAGTTACATAGTTGAATGGATTTAATGTTCATTTGTAGTAAACTCTGGAAAACAGTTAAGCAGTTTCTCATAAAGATAAACATACACTCACCATATGGCTCAGCAATTCGATTACTAGGTATTTATAAGAGAAATGAAAACATGTTTACACAGAGACTTATACATGAATGTTCATAGCAACTTAATTCATAATAGCCAAAAACTGGAAAGAGCCCTCAAGTCCATCTACCTATGAAGAGATACAGACATTGGGACATACTCATACAACAAACTACTACTGAGCAAAAAAGGGGAACAAATTATTGTTATATGTAACAATGTAGATGAATCTCAAAAACATTATGTTTAATGAAAGAAGCCAGACACAAAAGAGTACAAACTGCATCATTTCATTTATATGAAGTTCTGAGAACAGACAAAACTAATTATAATGATAAATATCAGAGCAATGGTTGCTTGAGGTGGGGGGCTGGAAAAGGACTGACTATAAACAGGCATGAAGGAACTTTCTGGAGTGATGAAAATGTTCTATATTTTGACTGGGGTAGGGGTTACACAGACAGACACATTTGTCAAAACTCATCAGACTGTACATTTAAGATGTGTATATTTTATTATATGTAAGTTAGACCTCAATTAAATTGATTTTTAAAACATCTTTCAAGATTAAGGGGAAAATAAAAATATTTTGATACTAACAAAAACTGAGAGGTTTTTGCCTGTAGAAGATCCTCACTGAAGTAATTTGTAAACTATATTCTTCAGATAAAAAGAAAGTGATCCAAAATGGAAAGTCTGAGCCAAAAGAAGGAAAGAACAACAAAGAAGTAGCAAGGATATGAGTAAATCTAAACAAATGCTAACTTTAGAAAATAATACTTTGTGGAGTTAAAAATAGAATTAAACTATACCTGATAAACAACAGGCTACAATCCAGAAAGAGGTGATTGGAATTAAAGTGTTCTAAGATTCTTTTGTTGTTTAAGAGGAGGATAAAGATAATTATTTACGTTGGATTTTGTGGAGCTAAGTGCATGTTAAAATTTCTAGATTAGCTACTAAAAAGTAGAAACAGAGCATATAACTTCCAAAGCTAGTTAAGAAAAAAAAATAACACATTAATACAAAATGAGGCAAGAAAGGAGAGAAAAAAGAAACAAAGAAAAGGAGACAAACAGAAAGCACAAAGCAAGATGGGTAAACATAACAAATAAATAAACTAAAAGTAGTTGTTTGTGGCAAATTAGCATGAGTTGGTGGCTCCCTCTCTCAAAATCAGTCTGGAAAAGCTATAGAAACAAGAGAAACGTGGATTCCAGAAATCTAACAAAAGGAAGCTTGAAAAATTCCAGTGAGACTTAAAGCTGCATTAAACTGCTATGTGTGATGAAGATAGATGGCTGAAGACAACAGGGTCAAGTGCAGCTGAGGTAGCAGTGAGAAGATAGGGTGGATAACAAATCTTATTTTAAAGTCTTATTCTTGCCTCTCTCCTTTTTACCATGGAACAATCATTTCTTGCCCCTTCACTCTAGACATCAGTTGGTGTTCATAAGATAAATATCAGGGGAATGGAGAAATCCTGTTGGCTGAGGAGTTGAAAACAGTTGTGGACTGACCAACTGCCCTCAGGCGTTCAATTTCCCACTCCCTCCTCTTACAAACTGTAGGGGGACAGCTCCTCCCAATGCCACTAAGGCTAGACAGATCAGTTTCTGTTGTTTCTCTCTCAAAAAACCTTAAGTAATATATATGTACATATGCATTACTGATTCTGGAATCATTTAACATCTTTATTAGAACATGCTTAGAGAGAAAAAAAAGAACTTTAAAAATTTCCAACCCTTAAATATTGAGAGAAGTAGGATGTTGAAAATGGATGCAGTAAAGTTTATAATTTATCTTTAAAATACATTTAGCTTTTGTACTTGCTGATCCACACAACTTTGGATAATCAAGCTTAGGATCTTTTAATGTTCCATTGCTTTTAATTTTTTAAGTAAAGATCAATGGCCCCAGTGCCTCTTTACCTTAAGAGATGAGCTAATAATAATGGTGGTTGTCCATTTTATTTTTTCTTTTTCACCACTTTCAGCCATCTGTCTGTCTTTGGATCAACCCAGCTTCTAATGGTGCCACAATCTGAGAAAAACAAGAGCAAAAATAACACACAGAAATGGCTGATGAATTAGTAAATTAAGGATAGAAAAAAAACTAGGGTAATGGAGACATTCTAAAGAATATTTGAAAGTCAAAATTTGACACTGAAAAACTGTCTTGTTATACATCAAGCTTTTTCAATACTATGCTTCCATTAACAATTATTAAAAGCAGTGGTTCCCATTTCAGAGCACTAACTTAAAGACGACTTGAGTCAGGAACTATGAAAGGTCTGAGGTTTTATCCTGCTGATAAGCTAAAAATTTAGCCTGCCAGAGTTTGATGGATATAGCAAAAGACATAAGACTCTTGGATTGCAGGCAAAGGACAGTTCTTTACTCACAACAATAGGAGTATCATCATTTTCTTGCAGCAGTTCCCCAAGTGCAATTCCCACAGAGTGATGGGACAAAGGCCAAGTCATCAGCACACACAGTGGGCTGTATTATTGGGAAGGAACCCTGAGCTTAGGAAACCCCAACCTTTTACAATGGGCTGCAAACAACCTGCCCTCTGCTGTAGAGGGAAACACTATCTCTAACTTACAAAGCTATTCATTATACAAACATCCTTGAAAAGACAGTTCAGAGGTTGGACCAGGATATTTGCATTTCTAACAAGTATATTGGTGATGCTGTGGAAGCTGTTCTGGGAACCCTTCTTTAAGAACCACTAAACTAAAGGAAGGAAGAGCATTCCAGGCAACAATAACAACAAAGCACTGTACATTGACAACCAGACAATAAAAGAAAATGATGTAATAAGAGAACTCCAAGAAGTTCAGTGTGCTAAAGTGTAAGGTATATGTGTCTGAGGTGGTAGGTGGGAAGAAAGATAAAAATTAATTACTGCAGGGTCAGCCCAGGGGTGTAGTGGTTAAGTTCACGCGCTCTGCTTTGGTGGCCCGGGGTTCAGAGGTTTGGATCCCAGATTCAGACCTACAGAGCACTCATCAAGCCATGCTGTGGTGGTGTCCCATATACAAAATGGACGAAGACTGGCATAGATGTTAGCTCAGTGACAATCTGCCTCAAGCAAAAAGAGGAAGATTGGAAACAGATGTTAGCTCAGGATCAATCTTCCTCACACATACCCAAAAAGCCAGGGGGGTTAAAAAATAAAGACTAATTCTAGAGGCAGAATGAAGGTCATTGTCAATAGATTTAGTTTGGTGTCCAGTGGAAAGGGAAAGAAGCAAGAATATGCTGGCAACAAGCAAGAATATGTTAGAGTATTGGTGGGGGAGAGGGATTTGGGGTAAGATTGCAAAAGACAAAATGGGTGCTTATGGCTTTTATGATCCAGTGATGATGTGGAGTGTATGTATATAAGGCATACATTCAGGCCTTTTGGTAGGAGATCCATGGTGTAGTAGAAAGAGTACCAGACCAGGAATTAGACCAGGATTCTAGTCTTGCATCTAACACTGTGATCACTCAATGTCTTTCAGCCTATTTTTACACATATACAATGACATACAATGAGAAGAATAACTGGGCTTGCCAATATCTCAGAGTAGTTAAGAAAATCAAATGACATAATACATATTAAAATATAAATATATTGTATTATTACCATCATCATATACTTTAGTCAACCCCTTCAACCAAAACAAAATAAACCACTTTCACAAGACCTTCAGTACTTTTTTCAAATGTTCCAACACAAATAATCCCTCAGTTATATTTTTTCCCCTAGCGATCTCTTCTCACTCCTGCAGACTCTGGCCTTTCCTCTTCAACATAAACTGGATATTTCCCTGGGCCTGATTCATTAGCTGTCATCCTGGGACTATCCTTCACCTCTCTCCTAAGTTAGAGCCCAATTTCCCTTTCCTTGATTTATTCTTTTGTTTTGCTGAAGCATTCTTTAGTAGTTTCTTGAAAAAAGGATGCATGGTAGGTAGATAATGTAGATACAAAGATATAGATATACTTGAGCCCTTGCATGTCTGAAAAAATCTCTATCCTATCTCCATATCTGATTGATAGTTTTATATATACCTATATATCTTAGACACATTTTCCTTCAGAACTTTACAAATATTACTCCACTGTCTTCCAGTCAACGAATGTAGCTGTTGACATACCATGTTGATTGCTATTCCATTGTAACTGACTTATTTTTCATTTGTTTGTTCTAGAAGCTTTTTTGGTACCTTAATGTTTGGTGTCTTTCTTAAATCTCTAGTGTTCTGAAATTTCACAATGATGTACCTTTGGGTAGATCTTTTTACCTACATCATGCCAAGTACTCAGTGGGCCATTTCAATCTGAATACTCTTGTTCTTCAATTCTAGAAAACTGTTTTAGCATATTTGATATTCCCACTCTTCTATTTTCTCTCTTTTTTGCAGCTATTAGTTGGGTGTTAGCTCTCATAGCTTGATCTTTAATGTCTTCTCCTGTTTTCAATTTTTTTTGGTCATTCTCCAGGTGATTTTTCTGACCAACTCTTAAGAAAATTTTTTTTTTTTTTGAGGAAGATTAGCCCTGAGCTAACATCCGTGCCCATCTTCCTCTACTTTATATGTGGGACACCTGCCACAGCATGGCTTGCTAAGTGGTGTCATGTCCGCACCTGGGATCCGAACTGCTGAACCCAGGGCCACTGAAGAGGAATGTGTAAACTTAACCACTGCAGCACTGGGCCGGCCCCTTAAGAGATTTTTTTAACAACTTTTTTTTTACTGGTTGCCCTAGAGTTTGCTATATACATTTACAACGAATGCAAGTCTACTTTCAAATAACATTATACCCACTTCATGAGTAGTAAAATACCTTATAATAAAAAATATTCTTAATTCTTCCCTCCTCTCCCTTATATCATTGCTGTCATTCTTTTCACTTTTACATAAGCTATAATCATCGAACACATTTTTATCATTAGTTTGAACAAACTGTTCATCTGTTAGATCAACTAAGAATAAAAGAAATAAAAGTTTTTATTCTAAATTATTCCTTCTCTGTTGCTCTTCTTTTATTTATATAGGTTGAGTTTCTGATATATATCATTTTCCTTCTCTCTTAAGAAATTCTCAACATTTTTTGCAAGACAGGTCTACTGGCAACAAATTCTCTCAATTTCTGCTTATCTGAGAAAGTCTTTATTTCTCCTTGACTTCTGAAGGATAACCTCACAGAACACAAAATTCTAGGCTGGTCCACTATTTCACTCAACAATTTAAATATTTCACTCCACTCTCTTCTTGCTGGCATGGTTTCTGAAGAGAAGTTGGATATAATTTGTATCTTTGCCCTTCTTATAGGTAAGGTGCTTTTACCTCTGGCTTCTTTCAAGATATTTTATCTTTGATTTTCTGCAGTTTGAGTATGATATGCCCAGGTGTAGGGTTTTTTTGGCATTTATTCTGCTTGGTGTCCTCTAAGCTTCCTGGATCTGTGGTTTGGTGTCTGACATTAATTGGGGGAAATGGAAATTCTCAGTCATTATTGCTTCAAATACTACTTCTGTTCTTTTCTCTCTTCTTCCTCCTTCTGGTATTCACATTATGCATATGTTACACTTTTTGTAGTTGTCCCACAGTTCTTGGATATTTTGTTCAGTTTTTTTCAGTCAATTTTCTCTTTGCTTTTCAGTTTTGCAAGTTTCTACTGACATATCCTCAAGGTCAGAAAATCTTTCCTCAGCCATGTCCATTCTACTAATGAGCCCATCAAACGCATTCTTTATTTCTGCTACAAGGTTTTTGAGCTCTAACATTTCTTTTTGATTCTTAGAATTTCCATCTCTCTGCTTACATTATCCATCTGTTCTTGCATGTTTTCTACTTTCTCCATTAGAGCCCTCAGCATAACAACTATAGCTGTCTTAAATTCCAAGCCTGATAATTCCACCATCCCTGCTCTATCTGAGTCTGGTTCTGATGCTTGCTGTCTCTTCAAAGTATGTCTTTTGCCTTTTAGTACGCCTTGTAATTTTTTGGTGAAAGCCAGACACGATGTACTGGGTAAAAGGAACTCTGGTAAAAAGGCCTTCAACGACATGGGGGTAAGGTGTGGCATGAGAGGAAGCATTCTATAGTTATGATTCTGTCTTTTTGTGAATCTCTGCCCCTGAGCTGTGAACTTGACAAGTGCTTCTCAGTTTTTTCCCCTTCTTAGGTGAGATAGGATGGCTGGAGGGACCTGAAACTGGGTATTTCCCTTCTCCCATGTTGATTAGGCTATGATAACACTCCAACAAGATTACGCTCTGGTAAAATAGTTTCTCTTGAGGGCAAACATTTTTAAGAAGAATAGAATTCTCTGGCATATTTCAAAACAGTTATCTTCCCCCACCCCACGCCAGAAGCACAAGGGAATTTTTCTCCAATATTCACTGTGAGAAACTGGTAAGGCTCTTGGAGTAGAACTCACAAAATGTGGGCCCCTGCTATGGAATGAACTGTGTCCCCTCAAAAGTCATAGCCCCCAGTGTGATGGTATTTGGAGATGAGGCCTTTGGGAGACAATTAGGTTTGATGAGGTTCTGAAGGTGGGGCCCTTGTCATAGGATCAGTGCCCTCATAAGAAGAGACACCAGAGTGCTTGCTCTCACTCACTCGCTGCCATGTGAGGACACAGCAAGAAGGTGGCTGGCCACCTGCAAGCTAGGAAGAAGGTTCTCACCAGAACCCATCCAGGCTGGCACCCTGATCTCAGACTTCCAGCCTCCAGCAGTGTGAGAAAATAAATGTCTGCTGTTTAAGCTACCCCGTCTATAGTATTTTGTTATAGCAGCAGCTCAAGCTGACTAAGTCAGGGCCTCCTAATGACTGGGTCTCCCTGGAGTTTTTAACTCTCAGGCTTATTGACACAGAGTCTCCAGCAATTTGTCAGTTACAGTTTAGGGTTTTCTACCACAGTAGAGTTCAGGCAGAGGTTTCTGCTCCAGTAAGTTGTGATTCTCTGTATCTGCCTGTCTGTTTCTAGAATTTTCAGAGAAGTCTGCCCTGAGACATCACTTCTCTGACAGATCTAAGAAGATTTGATGGTTCTTCAGTTTGTTCAGCTTTTTACTTGTTAGGAAAGAGTGACTACTTCCAAGTTCTTTACACGCTGGACTGGAGGCCAGAAGCCAAGGGGTTTGTTTTTTCAATTTTAAACTGTCACATAAGATATATCAAATGATAAACTATCATTTATATACACATATATATATATATAATTACTAGAAGCTCTTTTTTATTCTCTGATCATTCCTTTCCATGGCATCTTCTTGTTTTATGTATCCAATATCTCTCTTATCTCTCTGAAGTAACTAATTACATATTTTTAGAAAAATTTTCTTCTGTTCTCCATACTGCCTCTGTTTTCTCCAGGTCTCATGTCTTTCTCTTTGTGTGATCTAATTTTCATGTTGGAAGCTTTCCTCAAACATCTGATAATCCTTAATTATCTGTTCTTATTCATGTACTTAATTATTAAAAAAAATTATGTGTTTACAGGCACTATTACAAATACTTGAGGACACAAGAGTGAACAAAACAGACATCTTCACCCTCATGAAGCTTCCATTCTAGTGAGGAGATTCAGACAATTAAAAAACAGACAAATTGGGGCTGGCCCCATGGCCTAGTGGTTAAATTCAGTGTGCTCCACTTTGGTAGCCCAGGTTCATGGGTTCAGATCCCAGGCATGGACTTACACCACTCATCAGTCATGCTGTGGTGGCAATCCACATATAAAGTAGAGGAAGACTGGCACAGATGTAAGTAGAGGAAGACTGGCACAGATGTTAGCTCAGAACTAATCTTCCTCAGCAAAAACAAAAAACAAAAAAACAGACAAATACAGGTGACATGTAGAGAGTGATGCAAGACAATGATGAGCCACAGAGAAAAATAAATCAGGGTATATGGGGAATGAGTGCTGGAGGCTATTGTTATTTTATGTTGGATGGTCAGGGAAGGCATCTCTTATAAGGTAAGAATTGAGTAGAGAATTAAAGGAAGTGGGGTCACTACAGAGCTGGGGAAAGAGCTTTCAAGACAGAGCAAAGCATATATGCAAAAGCTTTGAGCCATGTGCTTACTTGGTTCTAAAACTGAGCCATTAAAAAGCTAACTGGAGTTTTATTTGCTGGCTATGCCTCATCAACTGGAGTTTACAGTAAAATGATTAATTAGCAAACCAAGCTTTTCACAGAGATAATCTCCCCAAGTTAGTATGTAGAGGTCTATTCACTAGGGCTGTTCAGTTTCTCTGGCGAAGACTCTTCCAATCTCCTACCTAAGGGATTATAAACTTTCTGGGAGAGGTGGAAACCAAGGGTTCTGAGGATACAACAGTTTAATGCATATATTTCACTTAATTCCGCTGTTTTCAGCCACATACCTCACCCCCAGCCTCTGTTGTGCCTGGTATTCCCAAATCTATCTTCCCCGTTCAACTTCTCCAGAAAATAAACTTCCAGCTTTCTCCATAGGAGAACTGTAGGGTGAGCTTGCCCAGATGTTTAGGATGGAGGAGAGAACCTGAGGAGGTTCTAATGGATCTGTATATAAACTTTCAAACAATATTTCCTTCTTCCACGCATTGCTCCTGATGTGTACCAGTACCTGATTCTTCCAAGTATAGGACTAAGCCTCTCAGAGAGTTCATGAAGCAAACCTCTTTCTTCTCATTAATTTCTCCTTTTATAGGCACTTCGATAACTTTCTTTTATAACCAAATCAATTATCACTCCTCTCTGTTTTCCAGCTTCCCAATACTCATTTAAATCTCTCTCTGCTATTTTATTCCTCTCAATATATTTGTTTATGTGGGTTAATTTTTTTAAAACTTCTTTATTATCACTTCAGAAGTGTTTGGAGAAGGAGAGAAGATAAACAAATGGGGTCAATCTGCGATTTTAAACTAGAAGGCTGTGGTTATCTTGATTAATTCCTTCTTTGTTTTCACTGTCATTATGTACATATCCCTGTGCTATATACAGAATACTCTCATATATATATGCCAATTCTAAACACTACCAAAATTCTCTCAGGTTTCTCACTGAAACAATCCTTATCTCTGCAAATCCAAATTCCATATCTCAATCTACAAAACCTTCCCAGACAAATATTATCCCACAATTATATTTCCTGAATATCATTAAAGAATTGGCCTTTAATTGTTTGACATATGAATTTACCTCATTATAATCCCTTAACACATAGCACAGTGTGTTTATTAAGTAGTTAGTCAATGAATTATGTTCCTATAACATTAGTGATAAGAGACAGTGATATTAACAGTAAGCTTCTAGTAACCAAAGAAACTATTTCAATTGTAGGCAACATCTCATATATTTAACTTCTAACATCTCTCAGAGGGAGAAGACATCTTCCAGTGCCAAGTATTGTCCTAGGCACTTCACATATCTCACTCATCTTTCAACAATCCTCTACGTGTCAAGATTCCCATTTTATAATTTTGTGACTTACCACATTATATTGAAATTACCCATTAATCCACCTATCTTGCTCTTCAACTTAAATTCCTTGAGGGCAGGGACTGTGACTTCATATTTGACCTTCAGGGTTCAGCACAATGACTGGCACATAGTAGACACTCAACAGATATTTATAATACTGAACTTTAAGAGCAAGTATTTAGCAGATTGATTCCATGGAGGACTATAAGACCAAATGTATTTATGAAATGGCCCACACTACATCTCAAGAATTTGCTGGACCAAGATCCTAGAGAGAAGGAAAGCATAAAAAGAGATAAACCCAACATGCGGTACCATTTTTCCCTGAATGCATTTTCTCTTTAAAAGTTGTGGCTGAGAGGTGAGCAGACCTTTCAGCAGTCTAAAGTGGTTAGAGGAGGGAAATGGGAAGGTGACTGACTCTCAGTTAGGATTTTGGAGAGTCACACTTGATCACCGTTATCTAGCAAAACTGCGTACCAGAAGCAAAAGTAAATTCCCTACAGAAGAAGATAACATCACCCAGAGCCTCCAATTATAAATTAACACTATAATTTTGCAATCATAACATCCAGCATACAATAAAAAATACCCAAGAATACAAAAATATTAGAACAGACTGAAAACCTAGGGAAAAAGCTGACTGTAAAGAATAGATCAACAGGAGATTAAAATATTGGTATTATCCTAACTATAAAATAACTATGATTGAGATGTTCAAGATATTATAGGACAATTTTGCAGAGAATCTGAAACCATAATAGTGAATCAAATGGAGATTCTAGAAATTAAAAGTACAAAAATTGGAAACAACTCAATGGATGCATTAAACAGCAGATTAAAAACAAATGAAGAAGATAGGTCAGAGGAAAATATCCAGACTGAAGTAGGTTAAAGAAAAGGATGGAGAATACAGGAAAAAAAATAAACATACAGGACATTATTAGTCTTATGAAATGGTCTAACAAAGAAATAACAAGTCTGAGAAAGAGAAGAGAATAGGGCAGCACCAATATATGAAAATAGAGTGACTGATAATTTTCCAAAATTGACTAAAGACACCAAGTCATAGGTTCAAGAATCATAGTAAATTCCAAATAGATTAAGCAAAGTAACAGATTAACAAAGTAAAACTGCTGAAATGCAAAGACAGGGAAGAAAATCTTAAAAGGAACCAGTGCAAGAAAGCATATTACTTTGAAAGGGGAATGATAAGACTGAAAGCTGACTTCTCAATAGGTACAATGGAAGCTAGGATGCAAATGAATAATAACTTCTGAGTGCTGAAAGAAAATATTTGCCAACATAGAATTTGGGATAATTATGTTTTGAAAATGAGGGAGAAAGAAAGAAAACTTTTTTTACATTTTATTGAAGTCATAATAGTTTATAACGTTGTGAAATTTCAGGTGTACATTATTATTTGTCAGTCACCACGTAAGAAAACTCTTAAGACAAAAATAGAGCCAGAGACTTTGTCACTACTAGATCCATACTTAAAGGAGATACTAAGGGTATTCTTTAGGCAGAAGGCAAATGACACCACATGGAAGCACAAAGATGCCAGAAAAAAATGAAGAGTAATGGGAAGAGGAAATACAAATACATAGGTAACTCTAAATCAATAATAATTGTATAAAATAAGAATAACAACATATAGTGGAGTTTAAAACAGATGTAGAATTAAAATATATGACAACAATACCAAAAAAAGCCAAGACGATAGTAAATGTACCTAAGGTGCTTTAGGTTCTTCAGTTGCCTGTGAAGTGGTAAATGTAGTCATTTATATTGGACCTTGATAAGTCAATGACACATGTTGAAATTTCTGTGTTTAACAAATTATGGTAAAAGACTACGAAGCTAATGGAGAAAAACAGATATATACAAACAAACAAAACAACTTCAGAAATCTAAAAGAAGGCAAGAGAAAGGACAAAAAAGGAACATATAGCATGAGGAAAACAAATAGTGAGATGGTATATTTAAACCCAAATACATCAGTAACTAAATGTAAGACTTGTTTCTACAACTAAAAGAAAAGATTTCCCCAACGTAGGGGGGAAAAACTATATCCTGCTCACATTAGAAACACTTTAACTACAAGGATATAAAAAGGGTGAAAGTAAAAGTACAGAAAAAGATATATTATACAACCATAAAGTAGTTAAGTGTTTCTAAAGAAAGCTGCCACTAGCTGTTAACTCATATCCATGCGCAGAAATGAAAAGTATCATAAATAGTAAATAGGTGGATAAATATAAAGACTGAATAAATATATTTTTTCTCATTTCTTCTGTTCACTTCTCTAAAAGACGTGAGTTTATAAAGCAGTAACTATAACTGCACTGTTGGATTTAGTGTGCGAGTGTAAGATATCAAGGCAGAGGAAATGGAGCTATAGTGGAGGCAAGTTTCCATATTTTTCTAGAATAAATTAGTATTAATCTGAAGTGATAAATTAAGACGCATATTATAGTCCCAAGAGAAAGCACTAAGAAAATAACCAAAAAAAATTCAAAAATACAACAGAGGAATTAAAGTGGTATACTAAGAACTATTAATGTAACACAAAAATGGTAGTAAAGGAGGAACAGAGGAACAAAAAAGACAGAGACATATAGAAAACAATAATATGGCAAATCTAATAGTGGTGATGGTTGAACAGCATAGTGAATACGCTAAAAATCACTAAATTGTACACTTTAAAATGGTGACTTTTGTGTTAAGTGGGTTATATCTAAATTTTAAAGATTTGAATGACAGACATAAATCCAGCCATACTGAACAATTAATTTAAATGTGAATGGATAAAATGTTCCAGCCAAAGCAAAATCCAACTATATGCTGTCTTTAGATTCAAAGGATATGAGTAGATTAAAAGTAACAAAATGGGGGCTGGCCCCATGGCTGAGTGGTTAAGTTTGTGCGCTCCGCTTCAGCGGCCTAGGGTTTCACCAGTTCGGATCTGGGAGCGGACATGGCACCATTTGTCAGCCCATGCTGAGGTGGCATCCCACATGCCACAACTAGAAGGACCCACAACTAAAATATACAACTATGTACTGGGGGGACTTGGGGAAAAAAAGCAGGAAAAAAAAAAGGAAGACTGGCGAAAAAATATTTACAAGCCACTTATCCGACAAAGGGTTAATCTCCATAATACACAAAGAACTCACACGGCTTAACAACAAAAAAACAAACAACCCTATCAAAAAATGGGCAGAGGACATGAACAGACATTTCTCAAAAGAAGATATAAATATGGCCAATAGACACATGAAAAGATGTTCATCATCGCTAATCATCAGGGAAATGCAAATCAAAACTACACTAAGATATCACCTTACACCCGTTAGATTGGCAAAAACATCCAAAACCAAGAGCGACAAATGTTGGAGAGGTTGTGGAGAAAAAGGAACCCTCATACACTGTTGGTGGGAATGCAAACTGGTACAGCCACTATGGAAAACAGTATGGAGATTTCTCAAAAAGTTAAAAATAGAAATACCCGATGACCCAGCCATCCCATTACTGGGTATCTATCCTAAGAACCTGAAATCAGAAATCCCAAGAGTCCCTTGCACCCCTATGTTCATCGAAGCATTATTTACAATAGCCAAGACGTGCAACCAACCTACATGCCCAGAAACTGATGATTGGATAAAGAAGATATGGTACATATACACAATGGAATACTACTCAGCCATAAAAAAAAGACAAAATTGGCCCATTCGCAGCAACGTGGATGGACCTTGAGGGTATTATGTTCAGTGAAATAAGCCAGTCAGAGAAAGACGAACTCTATATGACTCCACTCATAGGTGGAAGTTAACATATTGACAAGGAGATCTGATCGGTGGTTACCAGGGAAAAGGGGGGGTGGGGGGAGGGCACAAAGGGGGAAGTGGTGTACCCACAACATGACTAACAATAATGTACAACTGAAATCTCACAAGGTTGTAATCTATCATAACATTAATAAAAAAAAAAGTGAAGAAAATAAAAAAAAAGAAGACTGGCAAGAGTTGTTAGCTCAGGTACCAATCTTAAAAAAAAAAAAGTAATAGAATAAAAAAAGATATACCATGCAAACAATAACCATAAGAGAGCTGGTGTGGCTATATCAATAAAAATCAAAATAGACTTTAAGATAAGGAATATCAACAGGGACAGAGAGAGACTTCATAATGATAAAAGGGTCAATATATCAGGAATATATAACAATTCTAAGTATTTATCCTTCTAACAGAGACCCAAGATACATTAAACAAAAGTCATATAAAAGAATGTTCTCTAACTACAACAGAATTA
This sequence comes from Equus quagga, assembly GCF_021613505.1. Lineage (NCBI taxonomy): Eukaryota > Metazoa > Chordata > Mammalia > Perissodactyla > Equidae > Equus > Equus quagga. Next base: position 26,968,644 of record NC_060284.1, on the reverse strand, counting down.
AATTAGAAATCAATATAAATAAAGAAAAAATTGGGGGAATTTCCAAATACTTAGAAATTAAACACAGTTATAAATAACTCATGACTCAAAGAAAAAAATTATAATGGAAATTAGACAATATTTTGAACTGAATGAAGACAAAAACACAACATATCAAAATTTATGGGACATAGCTAAAGAAGTACTTAGAGGGAAATTTAAAGCTTTAAAAGACTAAATTAGAAAAGAAGAAAAGTCTCAAATTAGTCTCCAACCTTAATCCACTCTAAAAAACTAGAACAACAAATTAAACCCAAAGCAATTAGAAAGAAGGAAGTAACAAAGATTAAAGCAGAAATCAATGAAATACAAAACAGAAAAAACAGTAGAGAAAATTAATGAAATAAAAAGTTGGATCTTTGAAAAGATCAAGAAAATTGACAAACATTTAGCTAAACTAACCAAGAAAAAAAGAAAGAGGATAAAAACTACCAAATCTGGACTGAAAGAAGGATAGTCACTGCCAATCTTTCAGAATTTAAAAAGATTATCAGGGAATACTATAAACAATTTTGCGCCAACTAATTTGATGACTTAGATGAAATGGACACTTCTCTAGAAAGATACAAATTACCAAAAGTGAAGAAACAGAAATAAGAAAACAGAAATCTAAATAGATCTATTAACAAGAAATCAAATTAGTGAGGCTGGCCTGGTGGTGTAGCAGTTAAGTTTGCTTGCTCTGCTTCAGGGGCCCAGGGTTCACAGATTTGGCTCCCCAGCATGGACCTACACACCATCAAGCCATGCTGTGGCAGCATCCCACATACAAAATAGAGGAAGACTGTCACAGATGTTAGCTCAGGGCCAATCTTCCTCACCAAAAAAAACACAACCCATCAAATTAGTAATTAAAAATCTTCCCATAAAGAAAAGCCAAGGCCCAGATGGCTTCACCAGTGAATCCTATCAAATAACTGTTTCAGAAAACAGAGGAGAAGGGAACAGTTTCAATTCATTTTGTTTTTTTTTTTAAGATTTTATTTTTTTCCTTTTTCTCCCCAAAGCCCCCTGGTACATAGTTGTATATTCTTCATTGTGGGTCCTTCTAGTTGTGGCATGTGGGACGCTGCCTCAGCGTGGTTTGATGAGCAGTGCCATGTCCGCACCCAGGATTCGAACCAACGAAACACTGAGCCGCCTGCAGCGGAGCGTGCGAACTTAACCACTCGGCCACGGGGCCAGCCCCTCAATTCATTTTTTGAGGATACTATTCCCCTGATACCAAAGCCAGACAAAGACATCACAAGACAAGAAAACTAGAGATCAATTTCCCTCATGAAAATAGACCCAAAAGTCCTTAACAAATTATTAGCAAACTGAATCCAGAAATTTATAAAAAGAATGATAGACCTTTTAAAGTGAGATTTATGTGAGGACTACAAGACTGGTTTAATATCCAAAAATACACTCCTGTACAGGGGCTGGCCCTGTGGCCGAGTGGTTAAGTTTGCATGTTCGACGGCCCAGGGTTTCACTGGTTCAGATCCTGGGCACAGACATGGCACCATTCATCAGGCCATGCTGAGGTGGCATCCCACATGCCACAACTAGAAGGACCCACAGCTAAAAATACACAACTATGTACCGGGGGACTTTGGGGAGAAAAAGGAAAAATAAAATCTTAAAAAAAAATAATTTGCTGTAATAAGCCATATTTATTTAATAAAGGACAAAAAAATTACTGGATCATCTCATTAAATGCAGAAAAGGCATTTGATAAAACCCAACACACATTTATAATAGAAATACTCAACAAACCAGGAATAGAAGAAAACTTCCTCAACCTAGTAAAGGGCACCTACAAAAACCCTACAATCCACATCATACTTATGGTGAAAGACAATGTTTTCTTGCTAGGAACACAGGCAAAGATACCCGATATGGCCACTTTATATATACTGAGAATATAATTTGGAAAGGAAAAAGTAAAACTGTCTTTATTTACAGATGGCATGATCCTGTATTAGAAAATCCTAATGAATACACATATGCACAAACTACTAGAATGAATAAGCAAGTATTACAAGGTCACAGGATGTAAGATCAATATATATTAGCAATGAACAATATAAAAATGAAATTAAGAAAACAACTGCATTCACAATAATACAAAAAACAATAAAATAGTTAAAAATAAATTTAACAAAAGAAGTGTAAGACATATCTTGAGAACAACAAATCATTGCTACAAGAAATTAAAGAAGATCTAAATAAATAGAAACATTCTATGTTTATGGATTGGAAACTCAAAACTAATAAAGACAATTCTTCCTAAATTGATCTATAGATTCAATAAATACAATCCCTATCAAAAATCCTAGTAGGTTTTGCTTTTTTTGGTAGAACTTGTCAAGCTGATCCTAAAATTTGTGTGGAAATGCAAAGGACCTAGAATAGTCAAAACAATTTCGGAAAAGAACAAAGTTGGAGGACTTACAAAACCCAATTTCAAAACTTACTATAAAGCCACAGCAAACAAGAGACTGTGGTATTGGCATAAGGATAGACAGATAGATCACTGGAACTAAACAAAGAAATAAACCTTTACACTTATGGCTAATGATTTTTGACAAAGGTGCCAAGGCAACTGAGTGGAGAAAGGACAGTCTTTTTTCCAAAAAATTAGGGAAGACATAACACTTCCTAACACCTTCTAGGAGGCCAACATCACCCTGATGCCACATCCTGACAAGGACAAGACATAAAAGGAAAACTACAGGCCAATATTGCTGATGAATATGGACGCAAAAATCCTCAACAAAATATTGGCCACCTGAATACAGCAACACATCAAAAAGATCATACACCATGATCAAGTGGGATTTATACCAGGGACACAGGGATGGTTCAACATCTGCAAATCAATCAATGTGATACACCACACTAACAAAATGAGGAATAAAAACCACATGATTATCTCAATAGATGCAGAGAAAGTATTTGACAAGATCCAACATCCACTTACGATAAAAACTCTTAACAAAATGGGGATAGAAGGAAAGTACCTCAACATAATAAAGACCATATATGACAAATCCACAGCCAACATCATACTCAACAGGGAAAAACTGAACGCCATCCTTCTGAGAAGAGGAACAAGACAAGAGTGCCCACTCTCACCATTATTCAACATTGCACTGGAGATTTTGGCCAGAGCAATTAGGCAAGAAAAAGGAATTCAAATAAGAAATGAATAAGTGAAACTCTCACTGTTTGCAGATGACATGCTTTTATATATAGAAAACCCTAAAGAACCCATTGGAAAACTATTAGAAATAATCAACAACTACAGTAAAGTTGCAGGGTACAAAATCAACTTACAAAAATCAGTTGCATTTTTATACTCTAATAACAAACTAACAGAAAGAGAACTCAAGAATACAATCCCATTTATAATCACAACAAAAAGAATAAAATATCTAGGAATAAACGTAATAAAGAAGGTGAAAGACCTATACACTAAAAATTATAAGACCTTACTGAAAGAAAATCGATGATGACATAAAGAAATGGAAAGATATTCCATGCACATGGATCAGAAGAATAAACACAGTTAAAATGTCCATACTACCCAAAGCAATCTATGGATTCAATGCAATTCCAATCAGAATCCCAAAGACATTCTTCATGGAAATAGAACAAAGAATCCTAAAATTCATATGGGGCAACAAATGACCCTGAATAGCTAAAGCAATCCTGAGAAAAAAGAACAAAGCTGGAGGCATCATAATCCCTAATTTCAAAATGTGACTACAAAGCTATAGTAATCAAAACAGCATGGTACTGGTACAAAAACAGACACACAGATCAATGGAACAGAATTGAAAGACCAGAAATAAAACCACACATCTACCGACAGACAGCTAATCTTCAACAAAGGTGCTAAGAACATACAATGGAGAAAGGAAAGTCTCTTCAATAAATGGTGTTGGGAAAACTGGACAGCCACAAGCAAAAGAATGAAAGTAGGCCATTATCATATGCCATACACAAAAATAAACTCAAAATGTATCAAAGACTTGAAGGTAAGACCTGAAACCATAAAACCTCTGGAAAAAATATAGGTGGTACACTCTTTGACATGGGTCTTAAAAGAATCTTTTTGAATACCATGTCTTCTTGGACAAGGGAAACAAAAGAAAAAATAAACAAATGGGACTTTATCAAACTAAAGAGCTTCTGCAAGGCAAAGGAAATCAGGATCAAAACAAAAAGACAACCCACCAACTGGGAGAAAAATATTTGCAAATCACATATCCAACAAGGGGTTAATCTCCATAACATACAAAGAACTCACATAACCGAACAACAAAAAAACAAACATCCTGATCAAAAAATGGGCAGAGGATATGAACAGACACTTCTCCAAAGATGATACACAGACGGCCAACAGGCACATGAAAAGATATTCAACATCACTAATCATCAGGGAACTGCAAATCAAAACTACACTAAGACATCACCTTACACCGTTAAAATGGCTATAATCACCAAGACAAAAAATAACAAATGTTGGAGAGGGTGTGGAGCAAAGGGGAACTTCATACACTGCTGGTGGGAGTGCAAACTGGTGCAGCCACTATGGAAAACAGTATGGATATTTCTCAAAAAACTAAAAATAGAAATACTATATATGACCCAGCTATCCCACTACTGGGTATCTAGCCAAAGAATTTGAAATCAACAATTCAAAGAGACTTAGCCACCCCTACGTTCACTGCAGCATTATTCACAATAGCCAACACGTGGGAGCAACCCAAGTGCCCACTGACGATTGGATAAAAAAGATGTGGTGTATATATACAATGGAATACTATTCAGCCATAAAAAACAGACAAAATCATCCCATTCGCAACAACATGGATGGACTTTGCGGGTATTATGTTAAGCAAAATAAGCCAGACAGAGAAAGACAAACACCATATGATTTCACTCACATGTGGAAGATAAACTTACCGACAAAGCAAAGAGTTCAGTGGTTACCAGGAGGAAAGGGGCTGAGGAGGGGGCACAAAGAGTGAAGGGGAGCACTTATAAAGTGATAGAAAAATAATAATGTACAACTGAAATTGCACAATGGTGTAAACTTTTATAACCTCAATAAAAAGTAAAGTAAAATAAATATAAAGAGCTATTCCTGGCTCCAAAGGTGGAGGGCCAGATTTGGCTCATGGGCCATAGTTTGCCAAGCCCTCCCTAAGACATCCATGATATATCATGACTTTTCTTCTCTCCTATGCATCTAGAATGGTATTAGCCGTGTATCACCTTGACACAATTGAGAAAATAATCACTCAAATTATCTTCTATAGGTTTAATTCTCCCATAGAACCCCTGTTGAGAATAGCTGCATTACAATGACAAAAGGTAAAATTAAAAAAAAAAAAAAACAGAACTGGTAAGGATCTGAAGCAACAAGGACTCTTACACATGAGCAGTTGAAGTGTAAACTGATATAACCCTTTTGGAAGATAATTAGGCATTGTTGGAGAAGATAACCTGCAATGGGCCCTCAGTGTCCCTGCATGTTTTTACTGGATATGCCAAGAATATAAGACTATAATGACTACTCTTCACCCAAGTCATTTTTCATTTGTAATGGGCAACATTGAGAAATGCAGTAAGCAGGCTTGTTACCACTCACCAATAAGTATTCTTCCCCTCAGTGTTCCTCTCTGGATGTGCATCCATCTGGGTCCACTTTTGTTACTCCCACACATCTAACCTACTGTGAGATTTGAGGGCCAGGGGAACCAACAGGAACCTGAAGCTTTGGCTACTGCTTTTGCCATGAATTTTTTTAAAAATCCTGTTTCTGATCCCAAGCATCTTGCATCTTCTGCCAGCATCAATAAAACAGTAATTAGGCAACCTTGTTAGCTTGCAAGTAGGGTAAAATCTCAAACTTTTCACAGCTCTTGACAGGCATTATCTACTAAAGTTGAAGACACACATAAACTTTAACCCAGAAATTACACACCTAAATTCATACTCAAAAGAAATGCATGCAATGTGTACCAGGAGATTTGGACAAGACTGTAACAGCATTTTGTTTACTTTATTCTTCCTACTTTGTTTTTCTTTTCAATCGTACTTCTCAAGGCTAGAATGATCCATGTGGTAATGGATTAGAGTCGGAAACACCAGTATGAACTCATTGACAGCTTAATACAGATATAAATAAATTTAGAAATACTTAAAGATATGTGTATATACATGGATTAGTACACACACACATATTTCTTTGCTTTGTCAGCTGAGAGGGGCCTAAATAATGATACCCTAGCTGCAAGACGCACACCTAGTAGCCAGACTTTGGTTTCTAATACCATTCTGTAAAAGAAACCAGAGCTCTTTAAAGAAATGGTTGATTCTAGCACTGGGATGGGAAATACATAAAATGAGCCTAGAGCATTACGTAGTGCCAGAAAGTAAGGAAGTGATTAAAAAAAAAAAAAAAACAAAGAAAAACCCACATTGAGAGGAGCATGTGACAAGAGTAGAGGAACCAACTGAAAGAGATCTCAGTTGCCAAAGCTGGAACAATCTGAGCAGCAAAATAAATAAAATACTATTATATTATAATTCAAAGTATAAAATAAATATCCATGAGTCCATACTTATATAAATGATTAAACAGTAATAAATAGGGGAGAAGAGACAAATCTCCTGACATTGTCTCCAAGAGACACTGGAAAAAGCTCAGCCAGGTGGTGAAAATCTCCATCAAGAGTGATAAATCATGTTGATAGTATGTACCCTTGACAAGACAGACGTAGTCATCTTCTTCTCAATAAACCATAAACCCAGTCCAATCACGAGAAAAACACCAAACAAATTCCAGTAGTAGAGCATTCTACAAAATATCTGACCAGCACTCCTCAAAGTGGTCAAGGTCATCAACAACAAAGGTCTGAGAAATTGTCACAGCCAAGAGGAACCTAAGGAAACATTACAAATAAATATAATGTGGTATACTGGTTGGAATCCTGGAACAGAATAAAGGACGTTAGACAAAAAACTAAGGAAATCTGAATAAACTATGGACTTTAGTTAATAACAATGCAATAATACTGATTCATTAATTATAACAAATGTAGCACAAGATGTTAATAGGGGAAAGAGGTATAGAGTGTGTGGGAACACACTATGCTATCACCTCAATTTTTCTGTACATCTAAAATTATTCTAAAATATAAAGTCTATTTAAAAAAAAAATCCTACCTCTTCTTCAAGGCCCATCAGAAATCCTAACCCCTGCAAGCAATTATCCCTGATACCCTGAAATTAAATGAGACCTCTCCTTCCTCAGAATCTGCCTTATAACCCCTCTGTTGAACACTTATATTTTGCCCAAGAAAATTATTTATAAACATATTTCATTTCCCCCAAATCGTAAGCTTCTTAATGTCAACCAAATTTATATTCTCCATGTTACTTAATACAAAATTAGTTCAAAGCAAAATTTAGAAAACAACTAATCCAAATGAAAGTCACTTTCAGTGACAGTTAATATCTCCTAAGGCGGTTTCATTCTCCTTTTGAACAACTCTAATAATTAGAAAGTTCTTCCTGCTGGGTTGAAACCAGCTGCTCTATAATTTCCTCATTTATTGCATGAACGAGTGAATGACAAGTTAACTAGCTGTATGAGACCAGGGACACCTTCTGTTTTATCTAACACTGTATCTCCAACACCTGGCACACAGTAAAGACTCATAAAACATTTGTTTTTGAGTTAGTAAATGGCTAGCCGGCTGGGGGAAAGGCTGCGACTTTTATTTCCACTCATACAATTTAATTTACTGTGTAGCTAATGACAACCCCCCTGATAACACACTCGCATAATATATAGTCATTCCAACGTTCACACTCATATGTAGGTTTTCTAAATAACTTTAATTCATTTAACTAAAGCTAAGAAAGTTTAAGTAATTTTGTACACTAATAAGTGACAAAGGAAGTGGGATCAGCAGATCCCCAAGAGCGTACTAGCAACGACTAAGAATAACCGGAAGGACAGGGCCGAGGCAGGAGGCTCCCTCAGCATCTCGGGGAAACGCTCCGGAGCAGCCGCGGAGACTCGCCGCCGCGGCCCCGCCCCCCCAGCTGCGTGACTTCCGGCAAGTCACTTCCCCTCCTGGTGGCCTGCTTCCTCATCTTCAGAAGTTTGGAGTTGGGGCGGGCGCTGGGGAGTGGTTAAGTTCCCGCTTGCTTCAGCGGCCCAGAGTTTGGCTGCTTCCGAACCTGGGCGCGGACATGGCACCGCTCATCAAGCCACGCTGAGGCGGCGTCCCACATGCCATAACTAGAAGGACTCACAACTAAATATGCACAACTGTGGGGGTGGGGGTGGGGGGATCTTTGGGGAGAAAAGGAAAAATAAACTCTTTTAAAAAAGAGTCTGGACTTAATGGCTCAAGCCTTCGCCAGTTCCAAGGCCCGAGTATTGTTGTTACGGTTTTGTTTTCCACCAAGTTGTCAAATTTAAACACATTTAGCGCTGCACAACAATCGCCTGTAAACTGTTCTTCCCCGCAGTCGCCCCTGTCGTCCGGGAGAGAAAGGGCCCTGCAAGGGGCGTCCCGGCTCCCTCGGCTCTTTACAAGATCCGGTTTTTTCCCCGGGGGCGGGCGGAGGGACGAGGTCAGGAACAACTCTTACAGTAAAGAAAATAGAAATTCGCGGCTTCTGCAAAGGAAGTGGTGCTAGAATCCCACATAAACAACCTGAGGAAACCCCTTTCGACTCACGGCTCTCAAAGGATGAAGAGGGTGGGGAGTCCTCACCCCCAGGCCAAGGCCCCGAGGAAAGATCTGATCTTGGCAAGTCTGAGGAAAAACACCTTCGCGGAAGAACGAATAGAGAAAAACGCGAAGAGCCAGGTCCTGGGCAGCCTCGTCCCAAGGCTGCAAACGCACCTGATCAGCAGGTCCTTCGTGCCAGGTCGGCCGTTCCCAAGCTTCCAGAAGCTTCTATACGCAGCGAGAAGCGCCGCGGGCGGAGCGGAGAGGCCCCGACGTCCCTGCGGCCGCTTCTCCACGGGCTGGGCTTCTGCGCAGCCGCAGACGCCGCTCCCGGGGCTCCGCGTTTCCCGCTCTTTAGACGGCGGTTTGCGCAAACCCGTAGGCGGTTAAGAAAAAGCAAGGTTTTTTCATGTTAGACTTGGTTCCCTGGAATTGATTTTTCACAACTTTGTAAAATTCAGGTGCAATTCTTGTACTATTACTATTAACATGAAATCAGAGTGGCCTCTGGTCTATGCAAATTACGAAAAAATACTCAGTTTCATTAATGGCTGTGAAGATAACATATGGAGGCCTGTGTGTTTGCTCTTCAGGACTCTTTTGTTTTCAGACCTAACTGAAGCTCAGCGAGTTATCAGGCGCTGGTGCTCACAACTGTAAAAATTTAGAAAGAAAGAAAGAGAAAAACCACTACTCACCTAGAGCCTAAAATAGTTAGGATACAAAACTATTTGTGTCTTACTTTATAAAACTTGTATTCCTGAAAAAAAGGTGCTCCAGGAAAAGTCCTTTGGAGCACATTTGTAATGTGGATTACTTACTCCCTGAGGTAACCATTTTGTAAATTTGGAGTTTCACATAACTGATACATTAAAATTTGGTACACTCTTTTGCTGCCGGTTGGATGGTTTGTTAAGGCAGAACAGGACAGATCAGAAGAGCCAGGACCTGGCTCCAGCAGCACTTTCTGGGTTTGGGAACTCAAGGAGTTGACTCAGTGGCTGGTGTGTGTGTGTGTGTGTGTGTTGGGTTTGGGGGGGATTGGTGCTGCCAGAGGACCCTCCTTGGAAGGTCCTCACATTTCAGAGCAGGCTAATAGAAAAGGGGAGGGGAAGCACCCAAGATTAAGCAGCAGAGGGTCTCAGCAACAATTCAGGGTTCCCTCTCCACCTGTGATACTACAAGGAGACTTAGCTGGGTTGAGGGCAGAGACTCCAATTCTGGTAGGGAAACTGGCAAGTGCAAAGAAAGGTCCATTCTGGGGAGGGTACTGAAGTCTTGGGCAATTCACCAGAATAGGGAGGGAGAAGAAAACGATTTTATTGAGAACCTTCCTTGTACCAGGCACTATACCAGGTACTTACATACATGATCTTTTAATCTCCATAAACCCTGTAAAGTATATGTTATTCTCATTTTAAAGATGAGGAAACTGGAGCTGAGAGAGATTGTTACTTGGCCGAGATAACACAGCTAGTGAGAAAAGAGCTGGGATTCAAACCTTAATCTATCAGTTGTCTAGGCCACCTCCCTACCTCTCCAGCTCCTCATCCACACACAGACCCAGTTGTAAGATCTGGGACACACCATTTGGGTTACCTGAGTAGCAGAAATGACTTAACAGAAAGCCACAGATAGCATTGTTTGCTGTTCCTTCCTTCCTTTAATTTTTCCTTCCTTTATTTGGTCAGTCAACAAATATTTGGTTGTGTAGAAGAAAGATCTTAGTCTCTGGAATCAAATAGCCTGGCTTCATATCCTGCCTCTACCATTTACTTAGCTATGTGACCACAGATAAGTCACAACTTCTGAGTTTTATCTTAGAATAAGAATAATTGGTTAGTTCATAGGTTGATATATGTAAGCCTTTTAGAACAGTGCCTAGAAGATAATAAGCACTCCATATGTTTACCTGCTATTCTTATTAGTATTCAGATGTTCTCTTAATATTATCTGGTAATTGTACTATATCTGCCTGTCCATTTATTATCCCGCTCTCCTAGGTAACTGTTTCATACCTTCTCTCCTCAAATCTCCAGCACTTATTCCTCATCCTCACTTTTAGCTGAAAGACTTGCTTGCTGTTTAAATGAGCTAAATAAAAGCATTCAAAAGTGAACTTCCAGAGATGTCCACAAGCAAATCTACCATCATCTGTACCCACAAATCCTGCTTTCCCTCCAATTATAGTAGATGAACTGTGCGTGCTCTCATATAAGGCCAATCCTCCAGATGGACGCTAGATCCTATGTCTTCTTGTTTAGTCCAGAACATAGTTCCAACAATTGTCTTCTGTCTCTTACGTCATCAATTTTCTCCTCTCCAGTGAACCATTCTTAATGGCAAATAAATATGCTGTTGTTTCTCCCATCTTAAAAATCTCTTGATCCCACTTCCCACTCCATCTAATCATCCCATTTCTCTGCTCTCCTTTGCAGTAAAACTTGAAAGGACTGTCTATAATTTCTTTTTTTTTTTTAAGATTTTCTATTTTTCCTTTTTCTCCCCAAAGCCCTCCAGTACATAGTTGTGTATTTTTAGTTGTGGGTCCTTCTAGTTGTGGCATGTGGGATGCCACCTCAGCATGGCCTGATGAGCAGTGCCATGTCCGCGCTCAGGATTCAAGCTGGCGAAACCCTGAGCCGTCAAAGCGGAGCGCCCAAACTTAACCCCTCGGCCACGGGGCCAGCCCCTGTCTATAATTTCTGTTTCTAATGCCTCTTCTCCCATTCTTTCTTAAACTTAGGCCAGTTAGGCTTTTCCATTTCTACCATTGGCGTAGATATTGCTCTTGTCAAGGTCATTGCTAAATCCAGCAGACAATTTTCAATACTCATTTTACTTGGCCAATCAGCAGCATTTGTTGCAGTTGATCACTTCCTCCTCTTGGAAGCACTTTCTTCCCCATACCATGCTCTCATGGTTTTCCTCTGACCTCACTGGCCACTTTTCAACATCTTTTATTGTTTTTCCTCAATACCTAACCTCTTGAGAGCACCCCAAGTACAATCCTTGCACCTCTTTTTTTCTCTGGCTATAGTCTCTCCCTTGGTGATCTCATCAACTCATGGCTTTAGATAAATCTGTGTGCTAACAAATCCCAATTTCTATCTCCAGCCTTAGCCTTTCCCCTGAACTCCAGATTGGTGTAAGCAACTGCTTATTTACTATTTCCTCTAACAGAAATCTCAAATTTCACATATCCAAAACTGAACTTCTAATTTTCCCCTACAAACCTGTACCACCCTTAGTCTTCCCCATTTCAGTTAATAACTCACATCTTTCCTGTTGTTAAATTTAAATAACCTTGCTTCTCTGTTATATGCCCCATCTCATCCATCAGGAAATCTTGTTGCCTGTACTTTCAAAATATATCCAGAGTCTGACCGCCTCCCCGTCTGAACTACCATCAACTCTTGCTGGATTATTGATAGCCTCTTAACAGTTCTCCCTGTTTATGCTGTGCCCCCTTAAGTCCTTTTTCAACATAGCAACCAGGGTAATCCTGTTGAAATAGAAGTCAGATTATGTCTCTCCTCTGCTTAAAACCCTCTAATGGCTCTCAACTCTCTCAGATTTAAAGCTAAGCCTTTATGATGACCTACAAGGCCACATGTGATCCAATTCCCCTAATCTGTGTGACCTCCTCTACTACTGTCTCTCTCACTGGCTTCTTCCATTCCAGCCACACTGGCCCGCCCCTCCCTGCTCCTCATAGCTGCCAGACATGCTCCTGTGTCAGGGCTTTTGCACCAACTTTTCGGTATAAAGTGCTCTCTTCCCAGACATATTCATAGTTCACTCTTCTCCTTCAAATCTTAGCTCAACTATCATCTTCCCAATAAAGCCCACCCTGACTTCCTCATTTAAAATTGGAACCACTCCTGAGTCCTCTTAGCCTGCTCTGTTCTTTTCATAGAGCTTGTCACCTTCTAACAATGTAATGTATGTACTTATTATGTTTATTGTTTATAGCCTTTCTCCTCTCACTAGAATGTAAATTCCACAAGAGTAGGGACTTTTGTCTGTTTCATTTGCTGATGAGTCTCCAGCATTCAAACAATGTCTGATACCCATTAAGCACTAGTAAATTTAGTCAAATGTTGAAGAATCATTCACGCTCACATATAAAGCCCCTTCTGGTTTGTGTCTCAATGGTAACATATCAGACTTCATTGAATGTTAGTAGCTATAAGATGAATAGTACCAATGGAGGCTTGTATTTTTATTAAAATTCTTAGCCTTGTTACTCTTAGTCTTGAACTAATTTATTTCAAGCTTTGGTCTTCTGGATCCAGGCTTACTAATTTGTCTGAGAGGCATTTGCTGGAAATAAATGTGTAACAGCTAACTCTCCTAACAAGTTTTCATTCAGGAGGCTTATGTATTACCATGATTCATCCTTTACTAGAACAAAGAGAGCTGATTGAGTTGTGCTTTTAAAGGTGTCTACACGATTCAGGCCCAAATATATTGAAATTGAATACATAAATATATTCAGCAACTCTGTATCAGCCCAACTTCCTGATTCACTACTCCTTAGAATTCCTACACAGAAATATGTTCAATTTACATTCCTATTTAATACCAGACATTCCTAATTCAGCAGCTGTGAGAAAGTTATAATGAAAATTTAATTCCATAAATTATTGATTCCTGGATTGAAAATGTAAACTTCAACTTGAAAGCATAGAATCAATAAAAAATATATATTTCATAAACCTTGCAATGCCATATTCCCACATTAGTTGCAGAATGACAAGCTGTTATGAGACTGTGGCAAAGAATGGCTTAATGTTTTTTGTGAGATGCCTCAGTTTCATAAACAGCAGCAAACTCTCTAATCTACTTAACGATTTGAATCCTTTGATAGATCTGTGATAAATAAATCTGCTTCAGTATGTTTCCCTTTTAGACAATTGCAAATATTGAACAAGCATTTTCTTTTGAGGCTCCACTGCGTGTTCTTTTTGTAATCTGCTTCATTCCTAATGTTCTGACCTTGATGCTGTAACCTGTCAAAAGGAAATACACACAGAGTAAGGGAATTGTAGAGGAAATCTGATGAAAGAAAAGTGGCTGTTTTCAAATCTATCCTTTCACCAGTTTTCTTTGATATGAAAACTGACACAGAACTATATCCTCAGACCCTGACCGTATATATAAATTATTTTTAAATCATTGGATTTAAACAATTTATTGTTTTGAAAAAAACAGACTCAATTTAACTAAACTATAGGATGTTTTAAAAATAGCTGGTTGTTTGACTTCAAAAGCTTTTCTACTTCTAAATAGGCATGAGTATGTATGTATGTGGCTTAGATAATCAAAGCAAAACATATTCAGTTCTCTACTCAGACACTAAAAAAAAATTTTTGCACTCTCCCACCTCACAGGTCCTGTTCGTCCTCTTTAACTTAATTCTATCCTAGTTCTCAGCTGACTCTCATGGTAATTCCTTGTGCTTTATCTACTGTTGGCTTCATGTGATTATTGAGCATAGCGGTAATTCAATGGTGAACTCCTGAAATTTAGACATTTTGGCGGATTCTTGTTTTTGGCAAAGGAAACTGTCTTCAGTCCTCAGTCACAATGTAAAAACAACTAAGATGCAAACTCAAAACACCCGCAAACACTAAGTCTGAGAACAAAAAAATTCCTAAATTTAAGGCATAGTGAGCTGGATAAAGAAATTCCTGCCTAGGCTTCCCTTCAAAGCCTAGACAATTTTTATCATATGAATCAGACATTGTCTGAAAAAGGATAAAAGATACATAACACCTATTTTTGTGTCCCCTGCCTCAGATCAAGGGTCTGCACCAGCTAGAAGTTTTGTGGTTATCACTTTAGCAGGGAGGCACCATTTTTTGAAGCGACCGGAGTTGTGTTAATCACCTCTTCCTGTCTTTCTCCCTCTACCTCCATTATCTCACTCCTAATGTTCTACATAGAGAAGAGCTCCAAGAAAACAGCTGAGCAAGAAGGAGGGAGCAGACTGAATGTTGACTAATGTAGTGTCCCAAAATATAGCACTGTAGGTAGGCACAGAGAGAGTATGAACCTATGAGCAGGGCAAACTCAGAATTTTGTAGTTTTTTATGTGCTCCATCGTTTCAGAGTAACAGATGACCAGACAATGGGGCAGGAAAAGCCAGTAGAGCAAAAGAAACTGCAGTAGGTCAATGCCTAGTAGACATGGAAATCTAAATAAGAAATGGCATACATATGGTGGATAGGACGCAGGACCAAGAGAAATATACACATTCTGTCTGTTGATAAACAGTAAGTCTGAGGGCTCTTACTTATGGAAAGGTGAGTAAAAGAAAAAAAGTCAACATGGAGCCTATGAAAAAGTATTTCAGAACAAGTGAAAAAAATGGCATCATAAAAGCTCAAAGGAAAAGCATAAAAATGATCTACTGCAGGATCCAAAAGAAAACTTCAAGAGACTACTTGCATCCTGACTGGAGTACAAAAAGCCATGCATTTTCTATAAACATGCATCCATAAAGTGTGAGAAGAAAGACATAAGAGAACTGGCTGAAATCGAAAGTCAATAGTATGTTATAAATGAAATTTTAAAAGTCTGGAATGATAAAAAATGATGCAACCACAGAATTAAAATCCACATTGGCAATAAAGAAAAACTTGATTCTGGAGGAATATTGAATAAATAATGAGGATTACTTGAGACACTCCAGATGTAGAGGTAAATGTCAGAGGTAGGTGGAACAGATAAAGGCAAGAAAAGAGAGAAAAGATAATTTGTACTCATGAAGAAGAGACCAAAACAAATGGGAGAAAATCAAATATATGATGGGAACACTCCCCTAATGAGAAAAAAAGCTTATAGATGCAGACAGATAGGAATAGCCATGTTTTTAACAAATATAAACGGCAAACACCTCCATCTAGACATAGTGTGACATTGGTTTTAGATTACAAGGCTACAGAAGTCCTACAAACATCCAGGAAGGAAATAGACGATGTTATCTAAAAAAACAGAAAGTCATGTTAGCCTCGGACTTCTCTGCTGCCACACTAACTTACAGGAGATAATTAAGCTATTTTTCTGCCAACTGAGAGACAAGGACTGGCAGTGAGCACTAAAATGAGTTAAATGAAGACATAAATCTGAAGTATTATAATCATGGCCATAAAAGCTACACACAAATGTAACGCACTCATTTATGCATCTCTTCAGATCCTTTGATTCCTTGTTCCCCTGATCTCAGCATTTGCTATGCTTCCCAGTCTGAGTAACCCTGTCAGAGGCTCTTGCCATTCCTGCAATAAATAAGTTCTGATTGTTCCAAGTGCTGTTTTATCTCCTGACACCACCAGCTGGCTCAGCCTTCCCAGGTGGGTGCTAAAGGCTCGCTTTGGCGTGGGCACCATCATATATGCCACAGTGGAAGCTGTATTGGCCCAATGGGATCCACAGAGGATCCGGCTTCTCCAGTAGCTGCCAGTAGGGCCCCATGTCACAGTCTGGAAGTGTTGGGGAGTTAATCTCTGTGAGACAAATTTTGAGCAACAAGAGAAAAGAGATAGGGAGGAGTGAGCACATAAATTTTCCACTCGTCTTCCCTTTGATTGTTCCAAGATTCAAAAGTTCCCTTGACCTCTCCAAAGATGTCCTGTGTGATGATGAAACCAGCTATTTTCGTAAAGCTGAGCACAACTGGCCCCCCTGTATTTGCCTCCCTCCCTCCCTGTTTTACTTTACTCTTTCTCTCACTGTTGCTTCCCTGGGATTGAAAGCTCCAATAAAGCATTAGTTCCACAAGCTTTGCCTTAGGCTTTTTTTCTGGGGAGCTGGGATAAAACAAAAGTCAAAATGACTCTTTAAAAAGAAAACACATAATGTAAAAATTCTGAATGATAATCTGGATTAAAAATATCTTAATATCAGAGAAAGGAGTAAGAAAAGAACAGAAGGCCAGAGGAGAGTGGTGGAGAGTGAGGTATGCTAATTCTCCATCTTAAATTGGGGAAACTCAAAAGGTGGAATTACATGTTTGACTCTTGCGGATTGGAGAAGTACAGGCTAAAGTATGTTTTAAGGAAAATACGGTTAACTGTAGAATTAAAAACAGGATGCTGACTTTTCAGAACACCAGAGCAAAACGAACAAAATCTGATTTATAGAGAAAAAGACACCAAAAATGAGAAGGAAACATAAAACAAAAACTAAAACAAAATGACAAAATTAACAAATTTAAATCTTATAAATGGTGTTGAAGATATTTAAAGAAAAATAAAAGGATGCTCCAACCAAGACAAAAAAGAGAATGGTAGAAGAGATGATAACCAAATTTTAGAAGTTGGAAGGAAAGAAGACGTGGTAACTAACTTAGTAAATCCAAGAAAGCTAAAGCCTAACCCAGCAATAGGGAAAATCAAAGAGCAACTCAGAACTCCCAAAAGCTTAGGAATTTGTTCCAGAGGTTCAGGTGTACCAGAGGTGTGACTAAAAGTCAGAATTGTTGAAAGTCTGTTAAGAAGCATCAGAAACCAGGATGCTTTTGTCATAGCCAGGTGACTCCACCTTCCTCACCTCACAGATCTGGAGGTTCTTTCTCTGGAGAGGGCAACCTGAGGGTCTCTGACTGGGGGACTGCAGGTGCAATGGGAAGTGAAGTTTACTGAAAACAGGAAATTAAGAGAACATTAACACATAGAAACTGAGCCCCTCAGCCTTTTTCCCACAATCACTTCCTAGAATACTCGTATCAAGGTTATTTCTTCCAGGCAAGATATGGGAAGATTATTCCATGAAGAATCTAACCGGGTCAGGAGAAAAGACTTCAAGATGCCGACATTGGTTTTTCACAGCAAATGAACCCAATCATATGACCCTGCAGACAAGCCCACCGTCAACAAGCCCCACTCACTCACTCAAAGTTTCCAAGAAAGCTTTTGAGTCCCTAATACGAGCAAACAGCCAAGGAATGCCTCTAATGTAAAAGATAGAGACTGAAACAAATATACAGGAAAAAGCAAATTGGAGGAAGCTTGCTTTCCATATAGTTCAAAATTAAAAAAAAAAAAAATTTAGGGCCAGCCCAGTGGCCTAGTGGTTAAGTTCGGCACACTCTGCTTCGGTGGGCTGTGTTCAGTTCTCAGGTGCAGACCTACACCACTCATCTGTCAGTGGCCAGGCCTTCACGGTGGCTCACATACAAAAAGAGGAAGATTGGCAGTGAATGTTATCTCAGGGTGAATCTTCCTCAGCAAAAAAAATTTAAAAAAAATAAATAATAATTTATATCCTCAAATAGATAGGGAAAACATTGCATCCAAGGAAAAAGAACAAAATAAAAAATGTAATGGCAATAATGAAATGGAAGGCTAAATGGAAGGGCTGGGAAATAAAGTTCAGGAAATGCCCAAAGAAGTAAAGCAGGAAGACAAAGAGATTAGTATAAAGGAAAAATTATTAGCAGTCTCATGTCTAAATTATAGAAGTTCCAAAAAGACAGAACGGAGAAAATAGAAGAGGAAGAAATTGTCAAAGTAATAATTTAAGAAAATTTTCTAGACCTGAAGGACATGAGTTTTCACAGTAAAAGGGCCAGCGAAAGGCTTAATACAATGGATGAAAATATACCCACATCAAAGCATATGATCATACTATTTTATAACCTTGAGGACAAAGAGAAAATCCTAAAATTCTCCAGATTACTTACATAGAATCAAGAACCAGAATAGCATCAGACTTCTCAATAACAACACTGGAAACAATATATTCAAAATTTGGAAGTAAAATTATTTCCAATCAAGAATTTTATATTTAGTTAAGCTATCTTGTAAGTGTGTGTGTAGAATAAAGATGTTTTCTGATTTTCAAGTTCTCATAAATTGTGCCTCCCATACACCCTTTTGGAAGAAGTACTCCACCAAAACGAGAACGTAAAACAAAGGGGAAAATGTAGGACCCAGGCAACAGGGAGTTTAATAAGGAGAGCAGAGAAGGAATCTTCATGTTGAAGGTGAAGGGAGATGCTGGAGACGGCACTGTAGCACTCCTAGAGAATAAGCTCTCCAGAATGGAACAGGTTAGATGGCTCCACGAGAGATATTTCCAGAAAGATAAATTGAAATGAATACCTGATGTGTCTGAACACACTGGAAGAATAGTTAGATAATTGAAGTAGAGTTTAGCTGTAAATAATGATGTTTACATAGAAAGCTAAACAGAGAAACAAAAAGTACAGTTATAACTCCAGGGAGAAGAAAAAGTGTGAATGGAAGAAAAAGTAATCATGTGACTTACTGACTTAGCAGTAAGTAGTATTTTCCTAATTATAATAATGTAAACTCTAAATTCTAATATACCTAAAATTATGATGCAACTATGTTGGGCTTGAGGGGGAGGTGAAATGAGAATCAAATTCTCATCTTGCAAAGTGAGATGCAAATAGATAATGCCTAAAACTGAAAATTTGTGACAGACTCTGTTGCAGAGAATTCATTTAATTTAGAGACATAGCGGCAAACAAGAAATAGTTAAGAGACTTGAAAACGGTTCCTGTAGGAAGTGGGAGTTGGGTGGGTGGGACCAGGAAAGAGACTGATTTTTGTTTGTTTTACACTAAGACTTGCAGAACTATGTCACTCTGTAAACTATATGTATACATAACTTTGATGAAAATAAAAACTAAAATGAATGGGTCCTTTTTCTAGCTAGGTCTGTGCTTTTAAACTCATTTGATTTGTTTGGTATGCAAAAAATTTTAATGATTATATTAAAGGGTATCACCTGCCTTTTAAAGACACCATGAGATTCATCCTTCATGTTTCAATTACAATATCTACTATTATGATAAATGTTAGGAAAAATAATTCTCATTGTTTTAGGTATTTTTTATTAAAAATTTTTTCTTGTATGACTAATTAATACATCCTTAATGTAGAAAACTTAGAAAGAATAGTATGGCAACAACAGCAAATCCCAAAACCCAGAGGTAGCTACTACCATATGTTGGTATATTTATTTTTAGTTATACATTCATATGTAGTATATCAATGAGGATTAGGTTTGGCTGCATGTAAGAGAAAATTCAAATCAACAGTAGTTTAAAATATACTAAGTTTAGCATACAAAGTTCTCTGCTCTCATGTAATAGCAGCCCAGAGACAGGTAGTCCAGGATCACTCTAGTGGTATTCAGGGACCCAGGTTCCCGCCAGCTTTCCACTCTGCCATCCCTAGGGTGTGGCCCTCACCTCATGGTACAAAACACGGCTGGTAGAGCACATTTGTGCTCTAGGTAGCTTGACAGAGGAAAGAAGAAGAGGAAGGCCCATCCCCTTTAGAGAAACTTCTAGGAAGTACCACTCAACACTTTTATTTATATCTCATTCGTCAGAACCTAGTCATGTGCTTACAATTAGCTGCCAGGAGGGCAGGGAAACCCAGTCTTCATTTGGAGTAGCCAAGGGCCCAGCCATGAATTCAGAGTTCTATTAAGGGAAGGAAAAGGAGAAGAATAGATGTTAAGGTAGGATATTAGCAGTTGTACTAGTCAGGGTTCTCCAGAGAAACAACCAATAGGATATATGTATATATATATAAAGAGATTTATTTTAAGGAATTGGCCCACAAGATTGCAGATGCTGGCAAGTCCAAAATTTGTAGGGCAGGCTGGAAACTCAGGCGGGAGTTGATGCTTCAGTCTTCAGGCAGAAGTTCTTCTCTGGGAAGGCTCAGTTTGTGCTCTTAAGGCCGTCAACTGGTTGGAGACGGCCCACTCACATTATTGAGGATAATCTCTTTTACTTAAAGTCAAGTGATTGTAGAGGTTAAATACATCTACAAAATACCTTCACAGCAACTCCTCAGTTAGTGTTTGATTAAATCACTAGGCTCTATGGACTAGCCAAATTGACACATAAGACCATCACAGCAGTCTTTATCATAAATAGATCATATTACACATATACGTTAATATCTAACTCCTTCATTTTATTGTGAGTATTCCCCAAAACATCAAATGTTCTTATCAAACATATTAATTAAAATGGCTTAATATCCCAACGTGTCAAAATAAAATAATTTATTTACCCTTTCCTTAGTTCTGGACTTTAAAATTTTATGTACATATATGTGTATATTTTTTAACCATTTATGGATTATTCATTAAATTTTTAAAAGTGAGATTATCGAGTCAATGATTATAAAGATTTTTAAGGCCCTATTCCCATTGCCAAAATGCTTTCCAGAAAGTTTACACAAGTTTACACTTACACCAACAATATACGACTGCAATGCCAATCACACTATACTCTAGACATTAGGTTTCATAATTTTATCTTTATCAATTACATAGATAAACATGTTTTGTTATGTACCTCTTTACTAACTAGTATATAAAACACTTTATCATTCCCTCTATTTTTATTGACCATTTCTATTTTTCTTCTTTATATTCTTCTTTTGTTAATTTTGTTTTTATTTTTTGCCTAGTTTTTCTATTGGGCTGCTGGCATTCTTCTGATTGACATATAAGAGGTATTTATATATTAAGAATATGTCTTTGTCATATTTCTTGCAAATACAATTCCTAATTTGCTTTCCTACTTTTTTCTTATTATAAAGGTTTTAGGATATAAATTACTTGAAGAAAGAAACTATACATACTTCAACTTTTCACTTATGGTAAACATCCAATCAAAATTAATAAAGATATAATTTTTTGAAGGCTTTTTAAAGATTTTATTTTTTCCTTTTTCTCCCCAAAACCCCCCGGTACATAGTTGTATAGTCTTCATTGTGGGTCCTTCTAGTTGTGGCATGTGGGATGCTGCCTCAGCGTGGTTTGATGAGCAGCGACATGTCCACGCCCAGGATTCGAACCAACGAAACACTGGGCCGCCTACAGCGGAGCCCGCGAACTTAACCACTGTGCCACGGGGCCAGCCCCATAAAGATATAATATTCTTGGTGACTAAAATACAGGGAACGGAAACATGAAAATGAGATTATTTTCATACACAAATGAAGCATCACTCCCATGGATGACTCAGGTTAACCAGTCACATTTTTCCAAAAGAAGGACTTGGAAAAACTCAATAAAATTTTCCCCTAAGAATTCTTACATATGTAATGTTTTTCTTCATTTAATAGTATTACTAACTTTAGAATCTATTGACTGAATTATTGTTTTAAGAAGATGTCAAGTCAGCATTATGTTCAAACAAATTTTAAGATGATCAGTAATTTTTAAGAAAAAGTTATGGGAGAATGAACTAAACAAGGATCTTACGATTTCTTTCTTGCTGCTAAAGAAATTTAAAAAATAAAAAGCAGTAAATAAGGGCATTAAATCTGTGATGGCAGTAATAGCTGCGTGACGCTGACATGCTGCAAATAAATCTGTGTGGTAATATAAATTGACTCAGGCATTTGTGCCACATATGACAGCCCAAAATGTTTTCACTTCCTCCTTAGCAATTTTTAGATTTTCTTATCTCATTGACTATGAAAAGCACAGTCATCCCACATACTGTTCTTGGATCGAGTTTTAATGTAATTTGCCCAGAATTTTAGCTTGATTTTCAAAATCAGAAGTGAAACTGAATTCCAAGCAAGTTATCTGATTTGACCCATAATTTAAATTTGTTTAGTATAAAAATGCTTGGAATCGTCTTTCTATTTTAATGTACTTCAGTTGGCTAGTTGAATCTGAATTAACTCCAATAATTTTTTATAATGTTGGCAAAGCATCTAATTTGTTTTCATTTGTAATTCCTAAATAGTTAAAATGGGTTAGTGGATATTCACTTATTTGCTTATTTCTACTTATCAAATTTATTATTACTTATTGAACCTCTTCATATTTTCAAAAACCCTTTCTTTTGTGGTTCCTTTTCTAATGCTTCTTTAATCATGAGTCTGGTTAGACATCTTTTCATTGTTTACCGACTGTTTGCAATTTTAATTTTTGTTAAAAAGCAAAGATTTCCCCCCAATTTTTATATTTTGGGCATTTATTAGTTCTACATTTTAAGTAGCCAAATTGTCAATCTTATATTTTATGATTTCAGAGTTCCAAGTGTTTTTTTCTGGATTTCATGTGCTTTCTTACTGAAAGATTATATTAAAATCCGGTGCATGTTTTCTTATAATACTCTTTTGGTTTCGTTGTTTCAAGTTAAACTTTGGTATCTCTTGAGATGATTATAGTGTTTTTCTTATTTGACCTGTTAATATGGATGTACTATATTAATAAATTTCCCAACACTGGGGGCCGGCCCCGTGGCCGAGTGGTTAAGTTCACGCGCTGCGCTACGGCAACCCAGGGTTTCTCTGGACGCGGACATGGCACCCCTCATCAGGCCACGTTGAGGCGGCGTCCCACATACCATAACTAGAAGGACCCACAATTAAAATATACAACTATATACTGGGGGGATTTGGGGAGAAAAAGCAGAAAGAAAAAAAAAGATTGGCAACAGTTGTTAGCTCAGGTGCCAATCTTTAAAAAAAAAAAAACATTTCTCAACATTAAATTGTCTTACATTCTTTAAATAAGTTGCCATGGTTTTATTTTAATATATTTCTGGATCTTTTAGGGATTTTGCGATAAGTGATATTATTCCATAATTTTCTCTTTTACGCTATCTTTAATCAGATTTTGGTGGTCACATTATGATGGCTTCTTAAATTGCTTCTGGAAGCTTTTCTTCTCTCTCCAAAATCCAGAATAACTTAAATAGTGTCACCATTTAGTGCTTTTTTGAGAGGTAGATCTTGAATGCTTTCGCAGCTTCTTCCAAAGTTAACAATCTGTGTAGATCTTCTCTTTTTGAGTCTATTTTGGTAATTTATATTTCTCTAGAAGTCTTCATTTCATCCAGGTTTTCAACTGCATTTTTATGTAGTTGTGCAAAATACTACCTTATTATGTTCATTTCTATTTCCTCTCTAATATTGTATATTTATGCTTTTCTCTCCGTTAAGCTAGTGTGTGGGCTTTTAAGAATCAGTTCTTAGATTTATCAGTTCCACTCTTTTTCTGATTTCTAATTAAGTTTCACTACTATCTGTATTAATTCTTTTCTTCTATTTTCTTTTGATTCAATTTAATGCTATTTTTCTAACATCTTGAATTTCACTGATGTTCTCTGTAATTTACTCTAAATCAGAAAACTGTAGGAAAGTATTTTATTTACTTTCTTGAATTTAAAAGTAGGTTATGCATATTTTGAGAGTTGCATGGATGTAAGTAAAAGAACAATTTTGTGAGAGTATTAAACATCTTTCTTAAGAATGTAATTGTTTAAATGCAGGTATATTTCTATTTCGTGGTTTTTTGTTTTGTTTTTGTTTTTGCTGAAGAAGATTTGCCCTGAGCTAAAATCAGTTGCCAATCTTTTTTTTTTTTTTTTGGCTTGAAGAAGATTGGCCCTGAGGTAACATCTGTGTCAGTCTTCCTCTATTTTATACACGGGTCATCACCAAGGCATGGCTGACAAGTGGTGTAGGTCCACACCCAGGATCCAAACACGTGAACCTAGATGGCTGAAGCAGAGCACACCAAACTTAACCACTATGCCACAGGGCCGGCCCCTCTATTTCAGTTTTTTATTTAACTCTCTTGCCAGGCTAAAATTGAGCATAAATGGAAGGAAAAGAGGTAAACTTCAGTACACTTTATATGAAAGCCCTTTTAGGGAAAAATATTGCCTTTGTGTGGAAATATTTTTTCCTAATATCTTGCTGATTTGGAAATTCATTGTTTAATTGAGATAATGTTATTACAACAATATAGAATCAGAATAGAATTGAAATTCTCAGATTAGAATTAAAATTCCACTAATATTGGTTAAATTTGGAAGTAATTAAGAATCTACTGTATGAAAGATGAATCATGAATACTAAAAGTAACACATGCAATATTAACATGATGGAAACATACTTTTTAATTTTTTTATTACTTTTTTTTGAGGAAGATTTGCCCTGAGCTAACCTCTGCTGCCAATCCTCCTCTTTTTGCTGAGGAAGACTGGCCCTGAGCTAATATCCGTGCCCATCTTCCTCTATTTTATATGTGGGATGCCTGCCACAGCATGGCTTGACAAGCAGTGTGTAGGTCCGCACCAAGGATCCAAACTGGTGAACCCCAGGCTGCCGAAGCAGAAGGTGGGAGCTTAACCACTGCGCCACCAGGCCAGCCCCAACGTACTCTTCCTTATCTAGCTAAACAGATTCAAAGTCGTCTTGGTAGAAGAATTTACAATATGAAAATAATATAAATAGCACTGGAGAAGAGTATGTAGATAATTCCACCTCCAAAATAGCTCTGCAAAGATCAGTGAATTGAGCCAAACCAAGTCCCCTACCCCATCCAAGCCCCAAAAAACTAGCAGGAGATAGAGTTGGCAGGAGAAAGACCATAGTTTGTTACGTTTCTGAATTTTGAAAGACATTATATTGTGTGCCTTGGTTGTCTCGATTGCATCTCAAATGTGACATGTCCAAATTGAAAATAATCTTTTTTCCAACCAGGAACCATCAATCTTCCACTTTTTACCTGTTAGAATTCTGGGGTATGGAGAAGGGATCATCTTTATCCCTTACTCCAAGTCTTCGCACGCAATTGGCAACCACATCTTGTTCATTCTACCTCCTAATTATCTCTCAAGTCTATCCTCTTATTTCTGTCCTATTATGTCTTTAGTTTGGGCCTCTTTTTTCTTCTTCTTCTTCCAATGGCCCCCTTACAAGTCTTTCTTCCTCCAGTCTCTTCTCTTCCCAAGATATTTTTCACACTATACAGGTAGGGTAATCTTGATAAAACAGTCCTACACTATGTTTACCTTTGATTTAAAATTTTTTTCATTATATTTGCCTAAACGGCTTGGTCACAGTCCTTGGCATGACTTACAAGACTTTTCCAGTTTTGGCCTGCCTGCACTTTTCCAGCTTTATTTTCCTCTGCTGTCCCACATGCATTTGGTACTTTACTACACTAAATACCTAAAGTTCCTTGAAATGCCCTGTATGAGTTAGTGATCTTTGTGCTTGATCCCGCCTCCTCCTTGATGGTCCCTGATTGACTGATTATACCCAACTTCTTATTTTCAAAGTGTTAAGGTTACTTTTATCTTAAAAACAACACTATCTTCAAGCTACCACTGCCTCTTTTTCAGTCAAGCTCCTTGAAAGATAAATTCTACTTCTTTACTTCCTGCTCCCCTTTCAACCCACTGCATCTAGTTTCTGCCTTTACTATTACTCTTAAAAAAAAAAAAAAAACACCAATTAGCAAAAGCTACCAGTAAAATACTAATGTCCAAATCCAACAGACTAGTCTAGGTGTGCACCTTAATTGACATTTCAAACAGCATTTGACACTGTTAACTGCTACCACTTACCCAAAAACGAGTTTGTTACAAATAAGGAACATCTATTTTTATGTGCCTTATAGAAAACATGGAAAATACATGAGTTAAAAGATAAAAATAATAAGCACACTGAACCATAACCACAATTAACATTTTTACTTATTTCCTTCCTTCTCTTTTTCTATGTACCAATAAGGATAGAAAATTAGATATTGTATTTTTAACATACATTCTGCTTTTTCTTATAAGCATCTTCTTGCTTATAAGAAATCTTGGCATTAAACATTTTTGGAAACAATTTTAATCATTGCATAATGTGTTATATAGATGTGCCATAATTTATTTAGCCTTTCTCCTACTGTTGACATTTAGCTAGTTTTCAATTTTCACTAACATACCTAGCTCTCCAATAAACATTTTCATAGAAAAATCTTTGTCTCAGATTCTTATTTCTTAATGGTAGATCCCAAGAGGGTAAAGGATTGGGTTAAGGATACCAAATTACAAACCTTCTCTATATAGATTGCCTAATTACTTCCTGGAAAGGTAATTTACACTCTCATACCAACATATCAGGATCCCAAACTTATTCTTTTGCTAACACTGAGTTTTTAAAAAACCTTTACAAATCTTTGCCAATTCGAAAGTAGAATCTCTCAGCTTTGATCTGTCCTTCTCTGCTTAGTAGTGAGATGATCCATTCATCACTCTCTCCTCCTCACTTTGGCCTCCTTGTTCTCTTCTGAATATTCCTTTTCTGTCTCCTTCTTAGGCTTTTCTTTTTCTGACTATTCCTCAGTATTTTGTCCTTAGCCCCTTGAATGTCTCACAGGCATCTCAAACTATGTCCTAAATTAAACTCTTCCTCACTCCTAAGCTTGCTTCTATTTTTGGTTAATGACATCATCAACCACCCAAGCACTCCAGTCAGAAACCTGAGTCTTTTAAGATGACTTCCACCTCTCATCCCCACTTCAGTCACTAAGTTTCCAATGCACATCTTAAACCTCTCAAATATGTCCATTCCTCTCTATCTCCACAGTCACTGCCCTAGTTCAAGCCTTTATCATTGTACCACTCATCACTAATCTCCCCGCCTTGTCACCCTGCTCCATTCCATCCCACGTACTACTTCCAGAGTGATCTTTCTAAAATGCAAATCTGATCATGTTACTCTCTGGACTCTATGTCCCTGTCCAACTTTCTCTCTTGCCCTTCCCAGCCTTTCCCTTCTCCTTTCCAGCCATGTGGAACAACCAGAATTCCCCTCTGCTTCAAGAGCGTGCCTCTCCCTTTGTGTTGTAAACTCCTACGAATCCTAAAATAGTAAGGGAGCCTATCCAAGTATCGTTCTATCGTCTCCCTCTCCTTTATGCACTGATTACACTTTATACGGAGCTTTATTATGACCCTTATCACAATTTTGTAATTTTTTTTTTAACAATCTCTCTCTCTCACTAAACTGAGATCCTCAAGGACAGACACCATGCTGTTCATCTTTTAATCCCTAGCACTAGCATAGTTCTGAGAATATATTAGGCCCTCATATATGTGTGGAATAAATGTTATTTTTGATAGTAATTTAAAAATCTTTCCATCTTCTCCCACATCTAAGCATTCACCAAGTTCTATAATCTCAATCCTTCTAATGTCTCTCTTACCAAATCCTCCTCCATTCCCCTTTTCAAGGGACAAAACTATTGCAATTGCATCCTGAGATTTGGGTGCTTCCCCAAACCAGGCCATCTTCATGACTGCTGACAGCTATCCTTCTAAAACACACTTGGTTATGTTACCCTACTTAAAAAACAACTTCTTTGATGACTACCCACTGTGAGTTGTAGGTAGTTATTTCCCAAGAACGTGGAAAGACTATCCACTGAGAGTTAAAGATAAATAAATGAGGGGCCAGCCCAAGGAGGCTGAATGGTTAAGTTCGTGTGCTCCCCTCCGGCGGCCCAGGATCTTGCTGGTTCGGATCCTTGGCGCGGACATGGCACCACTCATGAAGCCACAGTGAGGCAGCGTCCTACATAGCACAACCAGAAGGACCAACAACTAGAATATACAACTATGTACTGAAGGGCATTGAGAAGAAGAAGAAGAAGAAAAAAAAAAAGAAGACTGGCAACAGATGTTAGCTCAGGTGCCAATCTTTAAAAATAAATAAGTAAATAAATAAATGAATGCATAATAGAAGGAGCTATAATGCCTACCAAATCCAAGGTTTTGACTATTTAAACATTTAAGCATAGTACTTAATAACTTTCAGAATCCAATGCCAGCTCAGCTCTTTAGCCCTATGTACTACCACTCTTCCTCCTCGACCTCAATGCACATCCTGGTCACCATTGCTTAACGTGCTGTTATGGCTAGAATGCACTGCCACCAAGCAAATTCCTATTCATCCTTGAAAGCCAGCATCAGACATCACCTGGTTGCTCCAAGAGATGGTGTAAACGGGCTTTAGACTCTCTCCATAATCTTCATTGGTCCTCCCCAAGCAACCCAAATCAAAATAAAAATATTACTTTTTTGGTATGGATGATTAGAGTTTTTGCAGTCTCACGTAAACTATATATTAAAAGCACCTTTTAAAAATATTTCTATTTTATTCATCTGTAATACACAATCTAAGTAAAAACAAAGTACTTTCTATACAAGTGCATCTTCAAGACAAGTCCCCTGGCCTACACTTCAAACTAGATTGCAGCCACTAAGCCCCTTCTTTGTAGAAATTATGAAGCAGTCACTGAATATTATTTGCCTTAGGAAGCTTTCTCTAATCTTCTCTTCCTGACAAGCTGTTGTAGCTTCTCCCTCTGGGCTCCCACAACTCTGGCCATATACAGCTGTTATCTTACCAAACAAAAGTGTACTATGTTATTTCTCTTTTAGTTTCTTCCACTAGGGTAGCTCATCTAGGGTAAGGACACTACATCAGTTTCCTCATGTGTAAAAGAAAGGTGATAAGAAGACATATCTTACAGAACTGTTGTGAGAATTAAATATTAATGCATATTTAAAGCACTTAGCACAGTGTCTAACATATAATACACGCTAAATAAATGTTAGCAATTGTTTTTCAATATATGTTTGCTGAATGATGAAGAACTAGCCCAAAGGGTCCCACAGCAAACAGACTGCGAGATGTGTCGTTCGCAAAAGAGCATGATAAGAAAACACACATGTCCTGAAATTACCTAAGAGGTTACTATTTAAGCAAAATGCCTTCACTGTTATCTATTTGCAGATGTGACATGAAATTGAATAGCTTTTTAGTATCTAGTAGTTTAAGAAGAAAGTTTTCAAGATCTTGAAACTGGGAAAGAAACGAAGTTTCGATTATAAACTTGCGAACTTCTGAGGTAGTTTATTAAAAATAACACAGTTTCACATTTGGAGAAAGAAAACACAATGTCTCGGGAATCTGTGCTGTTTCTGACTCTAACACACATTCTTTATACTACAAATTACCCATAAATATATTTGTTCTCAGGTTTTACGATAAAAATCAAATGCAGTGTGGTGTGAGGTAGAAATAACATCAAACTGAAATTAAGGAATATTGGATTCCAGCCCACAAATGAGCTGGAGGACCTGGGCAATCTTTTAATTCCTCTGGGCTGCAGTCTTCCTTCAGAATTTGAAGGGATTAAACTAACCTCTAAATTCCCAGCCAGCTCTAAAATACAAAGTTTTATAATGCTGTATTTTAACCTCTTTCTTATATGTTTTTTTCCCCTCACTAGAAACTGACCTCTCTTTTGGGGGGAGAGGGGGCAGGAATCAAACCTTAGTTATCTTTGCTTCTGAGTATCTAGAACCAATGCCTGTTTCTTGACTGTTTGAATGAATGAGTGCCCCATGCAGAGCTTCTAGTTAAAAAGGCATAGCAAATTTATGGTGTAATAGGTTAGTAGCTAACGTTAACATAATTATTTTATAAGAATAACATGATTGTTGATATTCAATATACAGATTTTTTCTATTGTTGCTCTTTTGTTGAAAACTCTGTTAATTTAGAAAAGGAATTCTAAACCAAAAGGTTTCCTTACTTCTGACATACTTTAGAGAAATTATGAGTTAGTTACAAAGCTTTGGGAGAGGCTAATTCTACTAAATCTCATCATCCTAAGGGCAACACCCACCCATATCAAGTAGGTCCCCAAGTGTTCACTCCCCAATGGCATTTTGTAGAAAAGACTTTTATCTTTGCCTTGCCACCAAAATTAAAGACTGAAAGACAATGTGATCAAGGAACTAAGGAACTAGAGCTCACAGATACATGGAGAAAGCAAACAGACACGTGTGCACCCACATGCAATGTAACTCAGAAACTCAGTTGCCTCATGTACCCATTTTCAAGTTAGTACAGGCTTATTGCAGGTTCAGTTACAAAATATCTCTAATATGGAAGAGAGAATGGAGAGTTAACAAAATTCAACTAACTAAAATTAACTAACTATAAAGGGAATCTACATAGATAAAACAGATGGACAGTTTTCCCACTTTTTTTGAACAAGGGCAGATGTCTCTCTCTGAATATACCCCAGAAAGAGAATTACAGGGGATTCCATTTTTCTGTTTTAGTAACAATGTGACTGAAAATTGAGATGCATTCACTCCACAATTTCCTGTCCCTGAATTGGTGGGAAAATGACTAATATTCAGCTATCAGCCTCAACCACACGAACCTGAGTTTGAACGTCACTCACGTATTAACTCTACATAAACTGACACAAGCACAGTAAGTTTTTTATTGTTAAATTACTATGTTACCATACGCAGAGCAAAAAAGTAAAGGGACTGATCTACTTCTGCATTCACATTTTAAATTCTTGAATGATAAACAAGTGAACAAATGATCAATTAGGAAAGGAAAACTCAAGGAAGGATTTCCTTGCAAGTCTTCTAATTTCTCTAATAATTAAGAAAACATGCTCAAAAATTTTAGAAAAACACTTTTTCTACATGTGATTATTATTAATAAACAAACTATATTTACCTCAATAAACTGGAAAGACTCCCTCAATATTAAGGACAGTCTATCTCTGGCTAATGCAAGTATCATTTGGATATAATATAAGCATCAAAAAATAAAGGGGTGGCATAGTTCAAAATTTTCCAAAATGTTAATACTCTTAGTGCTGAGTTTCCAGTTCCAGAATTGTCCACTCCCCTTGGGGTGAACAGTCTTCAGAGGAAAAACTAGCCATGGTGATGCTTGCTGCGGAATCATCAAGTGGAGACGTCAGTTCACTCCATCTGTTCAAAGTGTCAACATGTGCTTTACCCTGAGGTTTTGAGCTGTCTCGTGCTAAGAGTAGTGTCTGATTGATTAGATACTGTGCTAAATTTAAGTCTTCAGGAACAGAATTTGTAATATTTAAGTTTGAATCCTGTTCAGAGAGCAGTTGCTTTAATAGTGTCCAATCTTGTTTTGCAAAGTGTTGATCATCTTCAAAATCCCTGTCTGTAACGTGTGTTTCTGAATCCATTTTCTGCTCAAATGCTTCTATTACATCCATCTCATATATTGGAGAGAGGGTTTTTGAAGGCCGATGGTCATACATGTAGGTTTGTGCCAGTGTGTCACAATCATCTATGTCTCCTGAAATAATTCATAATACTACACAATGTAAAAATTGCACATGTTGGTACCCCTCAGAGTTTTGTAGAACAATATTAACACAATATAATAATTATAGTCCCAAAAAAACATAGAATGAGAAAAATAACATTTATAGAAAATTAACAAGATTTTTGAGGCATTTTTTTCCATGTTAAAAAAAAACAACTCAAGGATAACGTTTAGCAGCAAAATCAACATCAGCAACTAACAGTAATTCTCCATACCTTAATTTGAAAACTCATGATACAGAAAACAACAGAAATCATTTAAACATAAACAGAATGTGCACATATATCTAATTCACTACAATAGAAACTTAAAGAGAAAAAAAGACATGGTTATCTGATGATGACTTTTAAGGTAAGTCAGTTCCAAAAGGGGAATAAATACATTTTATCTAGAGTCTTATTTGTATATTGCACATGCAGAGGAAGATGCAAGCAAGACAGACAAAAAAGTACAACTTTAAAGAGTTCCCTGTTCTTATGATTTTGCTGAACAGGGACTACTGATCAGTATTTTTCTTAGTTTTGATATACAATAGCTACTCAGTCAGCCACTATTGCATATTTTCAATGTGGGTCATTCGATCAAATTACTATAATAAGGGAGACAAACACACAAAACAATTAGACAGGAAATCATCTATACATATGAAATAAACCTGGGCTTTTTTCATATATTATCATTGCTTCTAAATATAATCTCTTTTAGGAAATTTATCTTTTTACTTGAAAATTTTAGAATAGAATTATAGTGACCCTGAAAGTCTTAATCTCTGTAAAATGTATACAAATTATAATAATTAATCTAGTTAAAATAGCTTAGTGCTTTTAGTTACATATTACTATAGTTATTGCACAGCGCTCTTAGATATATATACTAGCATAGTCCATAAATCATATCCAATATATAATAAAATTTCTAATAGTCAAGAATTCCTATGTTAAATTAGACAAAAATAACTAAATAATAGCAAACTAAGTTTTTCTCTTCACTCTTTCATGTAAAATCTCTTAGTAGTTTATAACAAATAGGTCTAATAGTAAGACCTATAATAAGTAGGTCTAATAAATAACCAAAATTTTTACTAGATATTAATTCTGCAACTAGGATTTTAAGTGAACTATAAAGAGTAAGTAACTAGCTAATTTTTACATTATCAAGAATTTAAGTTTTCCTTTAAAATTTGAATCTGTTGCTTAAGTAATTATTCTGTCTAATTAAAATATAACTTTCAGGGCTATGTGCCACTTTAAAATTCTATAAATTCATTTTATTATGGATTTAGCATTTCTATTTCTGTACATTACCTGCCGATAAAGCAATATTAGCTTTTTCGGTAGCTGTAGAATGGCTCTCTTTCACTTGACCTTCCTGAGGCAGAGGCTGACTCCGGCAGGAGTCCAGAGATTTTGTAGAGCTGTTCTTTGGTATGTCAGAATTGGGTTCTCTTTGATGAAGCTCCAAATGACATGGTCTTTCTTGAGATTTTACATCTCTATCTGAGAGTTTGCTGCACTGCTGAAAGTCATTATCCACATTGCTTCCACGATTTACTCTTTTATCTTGTGGAAGAAGCTGTCTGCCTTCTTTGGACAGGGCACCTATTGTGTATTTTTTTCCTGCGGCTGAAGTGCTCTGTTTATCTTTTCTTGAAGAGTCAGTGCTACTAACACCGAAGAGAGAGCTTTCATTTTTACATACACTATTGCCTTCATCTTGTTTACATTCTAAAGTACTACCTTTCCTTCCTTGTGAGTATCTGGAATAGCAAGTCCTTCCATGATGCTCCTGAGAAACGCCATCAAAAACATCAGAAGGTGAAAGAGAATCTGTCGAAGGCTGAAAGGGAGTATGGACTTCCCCTTCATCAGACCCTAGTTCTTCACATTCATCTACTGAAAGTAAAACTGACCTCTTAAAATTTTTAGTTGCAGAAAACTCGCGACTTTCATTTTCTGTTGCGTCTTCGAAAGCTAAATTAATTATTCCTTGAAACTGCTGAGGAGCTGAGTTAGATGTAGAGAAATTTTCTGCAACATTTTCAGCTTCAGATCTTTCATCCTCTGTTTCATCTGCCGAGGAAGAAACTTGGTCTAACTCCTGAGCGAACTGGACACTGCCTCGTAGAATGTTTTCTTTTTCCCTAGGGTGGACTACTGTAGATCGAGACCAAATTTCTGGCCTTTTCCTAGGAATCTCATCATCACTTGTCGAATTAACTTGGAAAAGATCATTACTACTTTGCCTTTTCATTTTCACTTCAATTCTTAAGTTACTATCATATATTTTTAATTCTTCAGGAGTACTGGTATCACTGCTACTTCTTCCAAGAAAATCATGGCACAGCATAGTGCCACATTTAGAAATCCCTCTGTCGTTTGACCCATCATCATCCTGAGACCCTCCTGCGTCATAGTCTTCAGATCGGGGCTTTATATCATCAGAGGATGTGGTAGCACTGCCAGTGTCAGATTCAGGACTCTCTCTCTGATGCAGAACACTGGTACTCAAACTCCACTGACTCATGAATGGAGCCTCTGGAGTTTCATGGCTCTCTGGAGTTTCTGTTGTTTCCATATCTTTAGGAGAATTTTTTCCTGATATTTGTTCCAAAAAACACTTGGAAGAAATATCAGAGTCTGCTGTAGCATGTTTGTCTTCATTCATAGCAGAGTCATCAGACAACTGACTAGGAATTGTCTGTTCCTCTACATGAATTTTAGATTTTCTGTCATCTCGAACAGAATTTAAAGTACCATTTGTCCTTTCAGGAGCACAAGGTAAAACATCTTTCACATAGTTAATGCTTAATTTTTTGTTTGTATCTTTTCTCCCTACTTGCTGCTCCCTATCTGATACTGCATGGACTTGCGCTGCATTTGTTGAATCTAAATCATAACCTGCATTAGAGTTCAAGGAGTTTTCATTGGGATTTGAAATCAACGATTTTAGGGCAGCAGTGCTATAAAATTTCAGATCTACATTATCACTACCATCAGAATGACAATGTATTTTTGCTGTGCTGCAATGATCTGTTTGTTTGTGATTGGAAAATTTTGTTTCACTTTTACCTGAACAAATCTGTTTTGATTCCAGTTCATGTTTTATTGATTTATCAAGACTTGAAATATTTTGGCATTCTAACACCAATTTCTCTTTTTCTTGATTGTTTAATGGCTTTTGTGGGTCAGGTTTGCATGATGATTGGACTGCTTCTGTACCACTGATTTCAGATGTGAGATTAATTAGAGGTTTGTGAGGTTTCTGTTCAGAAACACTGCCTTTCTTATTGTCACATACATCATGAAGCATATTTTTTTGGACAACAGATGTTTCACTTTTTAACGGTCTTTGAGAAGAAGGCTGAGTCTTCAATATAACCTGTCCAGAAAGCATTTTCTGTTTTGAATCTTTAATATTCAAAGTTTCACCTTTCTTAGATTGATTTAGGTTTTTAGGCATTGCTACTGTTTTTGCATTAACCTTAGGCAAAGTTGTGTGTCCTTGCTTGACATTTTTTCTCTTAGATGTTTGTTTATCTGTAGTTGTATTGTAGTCTAATTTTGTCACACTTTCTTCAGACTGCCTTGAAGAGACTGAAGATTTTACTGACTTTGGTGACTCTCCTTGAGATCCTAAGAAAAGAAAATTCAAAAATATAATATACCTTCCAATTTGTGAATGAAATTCAATATTTGTTTTTAAATTACTTTATAAGAAATAAAATAAATAAAATAATGAAATGGTAATATGTCTACAATCAAATGGACAATTACAGATTAGGAGTTAGTGGGCATATAAAATAAAAAAAGAAAGTATTTTTCTATTACAAATATAGAGGGACTATTCCAGCGTCTTAGTAAAATTATTAAACTAGGATCTTTCTTCCCCAAGTAAAGAGCCTTGATCCTTATGCCAGAATTGGATTTGCATAAATTTATAGGGGTGGAAAAATCTGATTTTCTCATACCAAAAGAGCAGGAAGGGTCTTCCCTTTGAAGTTTTGGGAGAAAAAAAGACTGTTCCACACAGCTGAAAAGCAGAATCAAGCTAACCATAATTGAAATTGTTGCAATTTTTCCCCTCAAACATGAACAAAACTAATTTATTTCTCATAATCAGATCATTATTATTGTAGCTCATTAGGGTTAATAACTTAGATATGCAGGGGAAACTAAAACTGGTCACTGGAAGGAAAGAGGGTTAATTTGGGGAATCCATTTGTTTACACTGGCTAACGTCCTAGAGATGACATTTTGAGCATTCAAATTTGTCAGACAGAATGACCAAATCTTTTAAATTGTCAAATCTTTAGCTATTACTAGAACATGAATAATTTTTCTCTGGCTTATTTTTAAATTAACTTTCAGTATTAATTCATTACCTAACTCAAAATTATTTTTAGGATTTTACAAACTGCTCTTACCTATGTGAATGCTTACTGTGTAAAGCAAATTAATTTATAAAATCAGTTATGTTAGCAAATTATGCAATTTGATCAGTACTCTTTTCTTTCTTAGAACATGGAAAACAACAGGCACAGCGCAGATTCCAGAGGAAAAATCTTCCTCCCGACGTATTACAGCTCCCTAGACTGTACCATTACGTTTTAAAGAGCTCTTTAGCGCTAGTTTTGCAGATGGAATTCCTATAGTTATCAATGAAACTTTGAAGAAACATGGGCATAACATGTAAAAGGACCGGAAATGCAGATAAACTAGTGACTCCCTTAAGTATTTCTCTCACAGAAGACAACAAACCAAACCCATACCTAAAAATACCAAAATGCTTGTCTGAAATGTAAAAGTATAAAATCTCATCTCTAAAGCATGAAACAAACATAAAATGACTGAAACCATATTATATTTTGCTTATTTGCCACTGAAGTTCCAAAGCAGAGTTCTGCCTACTCAATTTAAACAAGGAAATAAGACCCAGGACTATTTCAGCTTTACCTTGAGTTCTAGCAAGATTAGATGGGGCCTTCTTGGTCCTCTGCTGAGCTGCAGCACATCCATTGTCATTTCCTCTTTTCTTTAAAATTGCCTGAGGTACTGGGTCACTATGTCCTTTGCTAGTGACCTTCTTTGGCACACTAAGAAAAATGATCACATTCAGTATTACATTGAGATTCCAAAACACGAGCTTTTAGAAGACCCATACATGAAATATATTTTTTCTCAAAGAAATAAAAAATATATCCCTTCCGAAAACAGAAAAACCATATATTCGTAAGGCTTTAAGTTTATAAAACTGTAGATCAAGGATGATAAAGCAATGCATAATCAAGTGCCACAAGGGGAAAGTATTCTTCTATCATTTTGTATCAATCATTTTGCATAAATATACTAACTTCTTTTAAGTAAGAAGTTTTAAAATGTCATCGTGTAAATGCATTAAATTTTCTAACAAAGAAGAAAAACATTTAACTGGAAGTTATATAATTAGTTAACTTTCAGAGAAAGTTAATGTATAGGTAAAATAATGAACGAGGACTTACCTGTTATTTATAGTAGTTTCTTGTTTGTTAATGCTTTTTTTAACGGAAGTTCCATTGGCAACTTTTGAAACAGATTGAGATTTCACTGCTGTAAGTTAAGAAAAAGTGAGTCATAAAACACTAAATATGTAACTATTATGTATAAATTCACTGGTCAGACACCCTAAGCAAAATTAAATGTTAACATGAGAAGAACTGCATTTTCTGTTGGCATGAATACATGTAAATAAATACTTTTTGGCATTTGAAACTAAATAAAAGTCCAAACACAGGTCATTTAACTGTCAGCAGCTATTAAAAATTAGAGTGCTAAAACCCACCTACAGTGGAAGTTTTGATACTTTCTACACTGTTTTTCACTGTCTGTCCTGGAGATTCACAAAAAGACAGTTTATGACCAGACGACCTTTCTTCTCCTATTGATCCATTTTCTTTTGGTTCACCTGGACATTCAGTGGAAACCAATAATTCCATACTTGAATTTGTCGATCTGCTAGAGGGTCCTGCGACACCACGGCATGGAGAATCTTTCCTTGTCCCTTTCTTCAAAGGCTTTGCTTTGGCTTGCACATTTAAGTTTCCAGTGAGTACCTTGGGTCTGGCACCTGTAATTTGCCCGTCCTCATTTCTCACTGCTTTTCCATTCAATGAACTTTTCTGTCCGTTTGCTGCTGCTGTCGCTGATCTTTCCACAACTTGTCTGGGTGACAGGTTTGCTGACTTTGCATTATCACTGCTTTCTGTTTTGGGCTTTATCATAGCTTTGGGCTTTCCAGAAACATTTTTTCCCCCAGTTTTCAGCTCTTTTGTAATCTTAGATGCTATTTTTGTACCATCCTTTTCCTTTAAATCGTCATGCTTCAAAGTTTTATTTATAGTATTTCTATTAGTACTTGATGAATGTCCAGATGCTCCTAATCCATCGGATTTCATCTTTTGATTAGTAGAGGGGGAACTCCAACACTCTTTCTTGTTATTTCCTCTCCAAGATCTGTTCTTTATAACACTGGAGTCAGAAACTTGTCTCCTTTGCTACAAAGAAGAAAAAATACTTTGTAACTTGACCGAAGTCTTTGACATATAATACTTTATGTTTTAATAAG
The DNA here is from genome assembly GCF_021613505.1 of Equus quagga. NCBI lineage: Eukaryota > Metazoa > Chordata > Mammalia > Perissodactyla > Equidae > Equus > Equus quagga. The sequence continues at coordinate 26,930,257 of NC_060284.1, read as the reverse complement.
CCAGTTTTTCAAAGAGGTGAAAACAGCGAACTTCATATTACCATTTAGGGCTACTCAAAACTTGAATTATCTTTGACCATTGTGAGCAATACTTTGTTTTCAATCACATTACTTTAATAAAATCTGAAATACAGCATAAAAAATTAAAAGGCAATACTATTTTAAAAGGCATACTATTTAACTTTATGAAGTTATGGTAGAGATTAATATCTAAAGGTGTCAGGATGCCTGGGGTATATGATAACATATAAGTATCCAACATTTTTTGAGGGCACATTCCCAGGTTCTGTGCTAAACCCTTTTCCTCACAAGACAAGAAACTGAGGATTAAAGCAGGTGTGTAATTTACTCAAGGTCATATGCTGATAAGGGATGGACTAGCACTTGACCTCATGACTTACTGCTCTAAGCTGGTAGTCATCTATATGGTATAATTTGAGGGACATTATAAAGATTTTCACCAAAAATTCTCTCTTCAACTCTATCCCAAATATCATAAATTTTACCACTAAAGATTTAATCCTCTGTGGTAAGAACTGCTTATTTCTTGGAGTCCTCATTAAGAAAATAAAAAACGTTTCTGAGAAACATAACACGTTACATCTGAAAAGTTTGGTTTTTGGAAGAAAAAAGATAGTAACACAGTATTGGCTGTCTGGAGGAAGTGGAGGAAAAGGTCCTAAAAATAGGTGAAATGGGTAAAAAGGGGAAAATAAAAGGGCACCAACGACAAATGCACCTACATCATCATTTTGCTTAGAATCAACCTTGATATGGAAGGAAACAACAAAATTTTAAAAATTGGTAGGAATTTTAGAATAAAATTTTAAAATTATATTGCCATTATTTATGTAAATATTTTCCCCCCACTTTGGAAAGGTGTATGAGATTGTAAAGGTATGAGCAGAGCTTGTGTTGTCTTCATCTTTATATCTCTTAGCACTGTGCCCATCACATCCTGGGTATTCAAAAAAATGTAACGAATGTTGTTAAACCTGAGCATATATTGATATACAGTTCAAGGTCTAATTATTTCTAAATCTAGAAAGATTCTAATTATATTAAAATGTGTCTAAGACAAAATGACATATGTGTGTGTGTGTGTATATGAATACACAGACATTATATAATACATACATAATAAGTAATAAATAACCTGGCTAAAGTTAGGAAAAAGCAAGGTACGGCAATAAAGGAATCATGAATTCTTGTTCTAGCTTTGCCTCTAACTGACTTAGGATATTTGAGAAATCATTAACATCTCTGGGCCTCAGATTATGCATGTTCAGAGAGTGGAGACTGGTTCTATGCAGTTCAGTATTCCAGGATTCTATGTAATATTTATAAAATTCAAATAGGCTTGGTCTTCATTTTTTTGTGTCTTGATTAAACCTTAGCTCAAAAAATAATATTTCTCTATTTTTAATACATAAAACCAGGCAGATTTCTGATTTTAGACCTCTTTCCACCCTTAAAACTGACCCTACCTAATTTACTGTATCCTTGATTCTATCTACTATAAAGCATCACGCTATGGGTGAGATCTATGGAGTAGATGGGGTAACTACATTCCTTTAGAAATTTCACGTTACCATAGCATAGCATGATGAGAATTCAATGCACAAGTACCCATTTCAAGGCAGTCTCTGACCTACATCTGCAGAGTTCACAGATATTTCTTATACACAAATAGCCAACTGGGAATAGTCACCACATGTTAGTGACAAAAATGAAGAAAAAGAGGGCAATCCTCTAAAGGCTTCTTCTTAGACATGCTTCTCATTTCTAGTATTATTCCTTTCTTTTGTTTTTCCTTTTTGGTTTAACTTTTTATTATAGAAAAATTTAAACATAATCAAAAGAAGACAGAACAGCACAGTGAATTCCATGTATCTATTACCCAGTCTTAACAAGTATCAACTCTTGGCCAATTCTGTTTCATATATAACTACCCCCATTTTATTTTGAAGCAAATCCCAGACATCATAGAATTTTATCCTTAAGTATTTCAGTAACAGCACCCTTCTTAAACCTTTTTCTCTGTCTTATCTCATTAACTTTCTCCCACCTCCAGAAGATCTCATTTCCTTCTGGAAAACACATTTATTCATTCCACACTTATAGAACACTTACTACACACTGGATAACTGCACATAAATTATTTCACTTAATTTTCACAATAATCCTGCTAGGTTTTATTACTCCATTTTACAGATAAGCAAACTAAGACTCACAAATGACACAGATAATAAATGTGAAGTCAGTATTTGAACTCTTCTGATTCTGTGTCCACCACCCATTTCAGTATACCACTGCCCTTCTGAGGGAAACATACTGCCCCGTTTCCTTCCCATTGTGCGTAACAGTATAAACTCTTAGACCACCTGAAAGTCAGGGAGATAAGGAACAGCAATGAGACTGTGCTCTATTCTGCTGATGTCAAGAAAGGAGGAAAAGCCTGGTTGGTAACAGTTAGTAGAAAAGGAGGAAGGAAGGCAGGTAGGCTAACTCCTGGGGGCCCTAAAAAAAACCCACAGGAGGTAACACGGAACAAGTACACAGAAAAACATGTCCTAAGGTACTATTTCCTAGAGTCTGTTCTGTGGAACTGTATAATGTGTTTAAAAGGGGTCGAAGGGGAGTCTAGTGATGTTCCATGCTTACAAAATGTGGGGAAATTCTGGGTAGAACAGAATTCAAAACTGTTCTTTACTATAGTGTTTCTCAGAGCTCTTAAGGTGCTAATGTGCATCACCAGTCTCTAAGAGGGCCTATGGTGTGTAGCAATTCTCAAACTTAGTTGACGCTAGATATCCCTAGGTGGAACATATGATGGAGCTGGCATACTGTGGAACACACTTTGGGAAACAGTCCTAGGAAGCTTTTGGAGTTGTCTAAGTTTCTATCTACTGGCCGATGAGGAAGAAACGACTTCCTGTTCCACTCTGCAAGGGAAATATGTTCTTTACATTCCAAACTGGAACTCTCAATGTATGTCTCCATATCATTGTAATATGTGTATTAGGTTAGTAGGATTTCACACTTCCAGCTTGGAACTCTAACCATCATTAGTAACATTTTGGGGAAAGAAAATGTATTTCACGTTATAACAAATACACCAATTAACTTCTGTGTGTGTGTGTGTGTGTGTGTGTGTGTGTGTGTGTTAAAAAACAAATAACATAAAATTTACCATCTGAACCATTTTTAAGTGGGCAGTAATGTTAATTATACACACCATGTTGTGCAACAAATCTCTAGAATTTTTCCATCTTGCAAAACTAAAACTCTATATCCATTGAACAATTTTCCTTTTCCTTGTCCCTCCAGCCCCTGGAAACCACCATTTACTTTCTGTTTCTAAGAGTTTGACTATTTTAGATATTGCACATAAGCACACCAAGTAACTTTTAAAGTAAAACACAACTATGTTCTTGGCACTAATTGCCTTTTTCACACCAAAAATATATTATGTGAATTAAAATTTTAATACAGAGAAAACTGGGACAACTAAAATCTTCTTTTGTTAGAAGTAGGTTAATTAGAAAAATAGACATTGAATTAGGTCTAGAATTCTAGCCACTTTCTGATGCACTGGAATAACTCCAATACGGTAGTTGCCAAAAAGGTTTTCAAGGAAATAAAAAAAGGTAGACAATATTTCACTTCCTATGACAGCTAGATATCAAAAATTCACATCATTTAAAAATCTATGAAATGTTCACTTGATTTAAAAAAGACTCAAAATTACTTCCATTAACAAATAGCTTTAATTAACGAAAGAATAAATTTTTAAAAATTACTCTGAAATATAAAATAATAAAATTTAAATTATTTGGCATCTTTTCATTTAGACGTATAAAATTTTAAAAGTTTACCTGAGAGCTACTGAATATAGGCTTTTTGCCAAGTCTTCGATCATCACCTTTGTCAAATGCAGCTGTAAAAGGAAACAGCAATTTGTTTTTATCAGAAGCATTATTATTATTATTATTCTAGAAGTAGAGGAAAATAGTAAACTAGTAGAAAAAGATATATTTCAATGGAAATAACTTTTAAAAAGCTGAAACCAACCTAGTACACATAAACAAGTCCCTATTATATATTAGAATTTTTGTTAAAGAACTTCATTTCAATATCATTTTGTGGTCCCTATGGATTTTATGTAATTAAAATGAATAAATGAGAAATGTACAATCTCACAGAGAAGATTCATACATTTACAAAAAACCAGAACTGTCTCAAGCTGTGAAATTTTAGAGAAACTGGTTTCATTTAGTTTTCCAGATTCCAAAAAGTTTCAGATTGTGGCAAAAGTAATATTTTATAAACAATTAAATATGAGAAAATGTTTATCTTAGAAAATATGAAAATACTCTGTTGAAATTAACTACAAATATTTTCTGGTTTTGCAGGCATATCATGGAGAAGGAGGAAAGAGAAGAGAAAAAAATAAGGTTCTGTTGAAAATAAAACAATAAATAATCTTCAAACCCATTTTATTGTTTTTAGAATTACATAAAAATTCATTTTATAGATTAGATTTATATGAGAATTATTGGGGAATTCACGTTTATGTTCTTCAAATAAGAATTTGAATGACGTCAGGAAAATATATAGGAATAATGATCCAAGAGTTATAAATATAGTTTAGCTAATGTATTTCTTCCTTTTGAAGGTTATGGGACTTAAAAATATATTTTGAAGAAATATACATAATCTCCAAAAATGATTTGATTTTTATTAAAACAGCTGATGAAAAAGACATTAAATTATCTGTAAGTCTACTATGGATCTTTTACTACCTCCATTCCATAGGATCTGTGCTGTAAGACAAAGCAGGATCCTAGAAATGGCATTATGAGGACTGACTTGTGGTTAGCAAATGACTTTGCACAACAATATACGGGAAGAAATTAATAAAAGATTTCTCTCAAAGGTCAGTAACTCAAACTAGAACATAAATGTTACAACAAAGACAACCTAGAATCACTCCTTTATCTGGGGTTTCCCAATGCAGTAATTATGCATAAGTCAGTACTCATTATAATTCAACATCTTTAAGATTTAAAAAAAATATTTTTACACTGATATAATGAATTGAAAAGTTCTTTTTGACAATTAGTTGGATTACTAATAATATTTTGTTTTAGGTATGTGTATGTATTGTATATATATGTGTGTGCCTGTATTTACATGTATTTTTAACTAGTACTTTGAAGGATTAAGATAAAGAACATTGTTTGAGGCCCAATTTAACCATAAAATCCTCTAAAATGGAAAAAAACAAAGTTTACTACCAATCAGAAGAGAGCTGAATGACACCTACTCATGGAATGCCCATCCTATTTCTTCACATTGTATAGATTTTACAGTAAAGATAAACCATCATCTAAAAATAAGTACAGAAATAGGTACAAGGAAAAAAATTTCAAATTTCTAAAGACCTTCTCATGATTTTTGTTTTTCACAATTTTGTTTTATTATTTTGTTGGAATTTCTTTGAAAAGTGTTCTTGAGATCACATCTAGCTACATTATCATGTTATGCTCTTAATACAAAAAAGAGCAAATCATATTCTGACTAACCATCAAAGAATTGAACATACTGATGTACTATCAAGAATATATTATATCACATATGGCTTCTATGTTTTATAGTACAAAATTGTTTGCTTCATAAAATATAGTCTCTTAACTTAAAATGTTTTTAAAAGTATACTTGCTGAATCTGCCAATATTTTTTCTAAGGTACCTGCTTCAACCCCAAAATAGTCATGAAGCCATTTTTAGTTTCATACCCTCAAAATTTTATTTTAATATTTTTGAAACAAAAACATATTCTGAGCAATATAGATCTTGTGTTTAATACTAATGTTTCAAATGGTCCCTATGTAATGTCAGAGACCACTGTGCAGCTCCTGAGGGATGCTCTGCAATAGCACACGCCGTATCACTGAACCAATCAATTACGAAATAAAGCCATCGAATCTAGACAAATCCACAAGAAACGGTATCTTATGCAAAACATGGAAAAGCTTTATGGAAAAATATATTTTAAAAGAGAGAGAAAGTATGTTTGGTAATCTGTTCTACATGAATTACATTTTCCTATACTTCTCTCTTTACAAGAATGCTTTAAGCAAATTTGGATGGAACATTGTTGCTAGTATAAAGTAGGATGAAACAGTGATATATATACAAAGGAAATGAGTTTTGTTTTCTAAGAACAGCAAAAAAGCATGATTATTAAAACTGCCTAAACACACTATCACCAGTTTCAATAAGCAAGATATTACTGAACAGAAGCAAACAAACGTAAATTCTATCACTTACTAGAATGCTCTCAAAATATCTCTTGTCAGAAAGATTATAAGAATAAAAAATCCCAGGCTAACATACCTGCTTGGATTTTCTGTTGATCATCTGTGCTCATCAGCTTCCAGCTTTCTGTGTGACGAACAGCATAGAAAGACTGAACCAGGAAGATCCACAGCTTATCACGCAGAGCCTGGATCTTGCACGTAAAACCCTGTGTTCAAGCAACAAATCAGCAGCTGGTGAGAGCCACATTGTCATAGCAACCAGTCATTATTCCTTTCCGAATCTACTTACTCCTAAGCTAGATCAATGATGTCATCACTTAGATTTTTAAGATCGACGGGTACATGTTATTTATGAAGGCTGCTCTTCAACAACAGAATTTTATAGTGAACATGAAACTAAACCTTAGCCTTTCAACCAAACATTATTTTAAACCACCAATGGCCTTTCCATGAATACTTTCCACAGCCTTTTCAAATCAGCTATGACATTACAAGGTCAAATACTCTATGCAGTAGTAATAAATATGATAATTTTTATCACTCTTGAACAAATATAAAATAATTTGCAATTAGTTTATTAATTACCATTGATGAAAGGCATTTAAAAATACACAATATATTAATTTCACTTGTCCCAGTCAATTCAATTTTAAATATGATTTTTTTATGAAGACAAAAAGGAACTAAAAATTTATTATAAAACTAAAAGACACTGACGATTAAAAATTCTGAAAAACTCTTAAAATTCTATATAAGTTTTATATTTAGGAAATTCAATGTAGTGAAAGGGCAGAAACACTAAAGTTATGCTATACCAATTAATATTGCTAAGTATCAAACTATGTTTAGAATCTGGCAGTCAAACTGTCAAATTCTAAACTTTATAATAAGTCCATTTAGAGGTAAATGAAATTTTTAAAATTTTGTATCATAAAAAATTCCAGATATACACAAAAGTAGAGACTAAAACCAACCCTCAGTTATCCATCACCTAGCTTCAATGAACCATGCAACATTTAAAATGTGCACATATTTTAAAATTTTTAAATAGTTCAATATTATATCATTTTAATGAAATTTATTACATTCAATACCATTTCCTTAGTACTGTCAGAGTTCAGTAACGTGTCCAGAGACATAAGAAGAGAGCAACTATTCTCAGTGGTAACGTTTTCTTCAATTGCTTTTAAAATTTTGTCCAACAGATCAGCTGTGCTGCTCATTGCTTGTGACTACAAAACACAGAAATTGATATTTAATAGGAATACACGTAAAATGTGTAAGAAACGTGAAAGTCTGGCATAACAGAAGGCCATTCATCATAACTGAATGTACGAAGTCAATCAGCAATCTTATTTCCCTTGTTAACAATATTATAATTACATAATTATAATTGTTATTAATCCCTTTTCCTTTGTTAAAAAATCTGCATATACATACATACACACACAACACTCTGTTCTTAACAGCTAAAATGCTATAAAAACAGAACCCGGAAATAAGTAACAGAAGTTCTTTATTCAATAACTAGATTTAAGAGAAAGTGGGTCCCCAGTTAACACAGAGAACTTTGCATAGACCATAACTGTATTACTGAACAAAACAATATCTTTATGTCTTTGGTTTCTAAAACATGGCTTATGTTGATTGAGGGCTAGAGTTGGCCAGAGTTACATTGTGCCTTGCCAGGTCCCTCAAATCTGTCCCCTCCTGCCGTCATTATCTTGTGAGCCAAAAATCCTGTCCATCACTGCACTAAATCCTATGCAAACATGCCATCTGCTATGGAATTTAAGTCACACTAATTTGATCAAAGGCAACCTGCATTTAAAACTCTTACTCTTAGATAACTACAATCAGAACACAAAGATGGGACTAAATATAGGATACAATTTTAGACACAATACCTGTAAGAGAAGAGCAAAATTTTCACTCTGAATGATCTTGGAGAAGTTTTCTATAATAAATGCAATACATTCTTCTTGCAGCTGAGACGCCATAGTCAGCGCTGCCTCTGTCCACTTTACTCTGGGTAAACTGATGATCAGCCTGTCACTTTCCATCAGAAGAAAAGCAGCATTCTTGTCATTCTTATAATTTAAAAAATATCGGGAAAAAAGTTAGATTACTACTCATAAAATAACTTTGTAAGCAAATAAAATGCTTTGGTTTTCTTGTGATGTTTCCTGCAAACAACAAGATTCCAGGTAGCTAATATCTTTGTCATTAGTGTTACATATAACACTTACTTAATCATTCATTCAGAATTATCCAAAAGAGCAAACTTTGAGCTGGGAAGAAGTCATCTTTAAAAGATAGCTAAAACAAACCTGAGAGCAAAGTTATAATATAACTACAAAGAAAAACTTGACTTCCCTGAGAAGTTCACTACTGAACTAATTTTTGTGCTTGAAGATATCATTCATAACTTCATGGCTACACTGACATAGCCTTAATTCTTTTCTGACTATAAAATACATGTTCTTTATTATAAATTTAGAAATGCTAAAAATTACTATGATCCCCTGTGATTTTCTTCCTCCTCTCCAATTAGGTAAGCCTCTTCTTTTTATATTTTATTCATTTAGTGATGATTCATTTTTATACCATTGGAAAAAAATGTTCACGAATACTCATCTTTATGGAAAATGAATGACAATTCAAAAATACCATGTGCTCCAAGGAAAAGGAAAATATAGCAACTTATAAATTACTTTGTCTTATTCATGATTTATTTCTAGTTCTTAAAACAATCTTAGTAAATAACTATTTATTGGATAAATAGTTACCTGATAGATTATAGTAGATTGAAAAACATGGCAACAAATTCTTTGTAGCTCCATCCATCAAAGAGGTGGAATCTACTCCTCATCCCTTGAAACTAGACCGGCCCTTTCACTCGCTTGCACAAACAGTGTTGTTGTGCAGCAAGTTCCAGAGCCTAGGCCACAAGAAGCCTTGCAGCTACTGTCTTTACCCTCTTGGAATTCTGGGACCACCAGGCCATAAAGAAGCCTGGTAAGAAAGACCACATGGAGTGGGAGGCTCAGCCTCCAACTCAGCCACCAGCCGAAAGCAGCCGCAGCACTGAGCGCAGGCAAGATCGGCAGAACAAGCATCCAGTCAACCCGCAGAACTGTGAGGAATAACAAACTGTAGTTTTAAACCACTTAGTTTTGGTGTGGTTTGTTACACAGCAATAGATAACTGATAATCTGAAAATGACAGACTGAAATCCTTACCATAGGCTGCATGATGTAAACCTTACACACCCTCAGTATCTTTCAGACCTCGACTCCAGCACTACCTGTCCCCTGCTCCCTACACCTACATCAGATTCCTTTTATACACACCATCAGAGAACCCGTCCCTATTTTTCAGAGCACTTAATTCATTTCTAATTATTCAATCGTGAACAATACTATTTGTTTCATATCCATCTCTCTCACTAGTCTGCATGTTTATTGAGTATGAAACCAAGTCTGTTTTGGCTCACCATTGACCCCTAGGGCCTAGAACTGGGTCAGAGTAGTCACCCAAGTATTTGTTGATCTTTTAGCATCATCACAGACTGAGAGTCTACAAGTGAATTTCTAGGATAAATTAAGTTTAATCCTCGAATACCAAAACTTTTAAAATTTCACCCATTTACCAAGAATTCTTTTAAAATGTATTACATACTTCCTTTGCTTTAAAAAAATCATACTTTGCTATAATTCATCTTTTTTTGTTTTAGTACCATCATCCTTTCCTGTTCTGGTGACTTCCTGAGTAACTGCAATTACTATGAATTTTAGGCAATAAGCCAAATTTGCACTACTATAGGGATTATTCTGGTAGTAGAGACAAATGTAGGGTATCCAAATAAACTTGGCAGGTATCTACAAAGTCCTGATTACATACATAGTGTTATTTGCTCTGACAGTTAATATATTTTTTAAAATATAGATATAAAGTATAGCTGTCATAATTTAGCTTGGAATCTATCAGAAAACTAAAATACGGACATAATGATAACATAGGTGGCATGTAATCTTATTCCATATTGATCCGAATATATGGCAACATTAAATGTTAGAGTAGCTTGAGGTTCAAAGAAGGAAGAAAATACTTCTAGACCAAACGCATAAAATTTTAACTCAATAGTTAACACATGGTTCAAACTTCAAAGATATATAAAGGGCATTACTAAGAAAATTCTCCCTTTCCTTCCTGTCCCCAAGCCACCCATTTTCCCTCACCCCAATCATATTATTTATTTTCAGTATCTTTTCAGAGTTACTTTAAGCATATACAAAAAAAAAATCATGTAATTTTCCCTTTATTTTACTAAAATTGAGGTACTAATATGCACAGTACTCTGTACCTTGCCATTTACACTTAGCATACATCTTGAATTTTTTTTTTCCTGAGAAGATTGGCCCTGAGGTAACACCTGTTGCCAGTCTTCCTCCATTTTGTATGTGGGTCACTTGCCACAGCATGGCTGTCAAGAGCTGTAGGTCTGTACCAAGGATCTGAACCTGTGAACTCGGGCCACCAAAGCAGAGTGAGCAGGATTCAACCACTATGCCACATGGTCAGCCCCTTTAATATTTTTCTTATCATAATATAAAGAGCCTTATGATTGTTTTAATATCTATGTAATTCCATAATATAGATATACCATAAGTCACTTCAACTAGTCTTTTACTTATAGACATTTATGTTGTTTCCAATTTTTTGCTATTACAATGTGGTAATGCATGACCCTATAGATAACATTATTTCACACATATGTGAACATACCTATAGGAACAGATATATGACTAGAAATAGAATTGCTGGGTCAATGCCACTTGTCTCAGCCTGGGTTCTGCCTGATAACTGAGCCTGAGAAACAGCCTGGTATACGGATAGTTTATTTTGGGAAGTGATCCCAAGAGGATCTGAGGCACTGGGAGAGCGAAATAGGGAAGGAGGAAAAGCCAAGTGAAGGGTATGTTTTCTAGCTTCTTGCTACTCACAGTGTGATCCACAGCATCAACAGCACCGAGAACTTGTTAGAAACGCAGAATCTCAGGCTCCACCCCTGACTTACTGAATTAGAATCCACATTTAAACAAGACTCTGGTGTGTTTTGTATTCTACTAAGTTTGAGAAGCATTGATACAGTATTCACTGTTAGAGGCAAATGGGGCTCAGTCTTGCTGGGGACCCTCTGAAGAGCCACAGAGAATGCACTTTGAATTATTCACGCAAGGGTCAGAGCAGGGAAACGTTTAACCAGTGGCTTCTATCTCCCATTGCTCAAGGCTTGTCCCCTGGGGTGTTAACTCCTTTTTTCTTCCAGGTTTGCATAGGTATCAGAATTGCTGAGCGGTAGGTAATTAAGAGGTTTGTATTTTCTTTGTGAACTTCTCCTATGATTAGCTGTTTGGTTTTTTTTTTTTTAAGTCAACTTGTAGGAACTCTCTATATCAGGAAAATTAGAATCATAAATATGATATGAACTATCTTTTGACTTTGCTTATGATTGTTTTTGCTATATAGAAATTTTGCATTTTTATATTTAAAAAAGCCAAATTTTTTTATGGCTTCTGAATTTTGTATCCCTATTCCCCTGTTGAGGTTATAAAATAATTCTCCCAGAGTTTATTACAGTATTTTAATGGTTTCATTTTTTTTACATTCAAATCTCTGACCCATTTGAAATATATCCTGGCATACTAGGATGTGAAGTATAGATCTAACTTAAACTTTTTTCTAGCTGGTTTCCTGGTTGTCCCAATAATGTATATTGAATAAACACTATGACTCATACTATTTCATAATCCTTACAATACTGTGTTAATCAAATGGGCATTCAGCTATCCTTTAGCCTTAAGACTAATGGCATAATATGTATACAACTTTAATTTTACCATAGTGACCATCCCCACCCCTATTTGTTTTCTAACTTTTCTAAATTTAAAAACTCTCCATAATTTGCTTTTTTTAAAGGACTTAAAATATTTCATTAAGAAAAATTTAATCACATTTTGAAATAGTTCAAGTAATTACATTATAAAGTCCTAACTTTGCTAACACCTTTCTCTCTTCTGTTTTCCCCCCTCATCCTCTTCTCTTTTTCTCCCAGAAGCAATGGTTTGTACTTGGTAGGAGGGGGCAGTCACATTTTACTGAACTGCTGCACAGTGACCAAGAAAGAGAAAAACCTCAAAGTCTTTCAAATTAAAATTCAAAAAAAAATTCTCCATATCTATTCCAACACAGCACTTTCTTCCCTCCCTCAGTATGTGAGAGTGTTGGGCATATCACTGATGGAGCACAGTGCCTCCCATGGCACATGTGGTTGAACTGAATCAGAGTTCAAGAAGACTGAGGAAGACTGCTGGCTCGCTCTTTATTTTTTTGGATAACATATTTCAAATTTTAATTTGAAAAATCTAAAAGTATTCTATTTTTTATCAAAAGCTAAATATATTTTATTTACATAATAAAATATGAAGAATATACTAATGTTTCTTAAAACTTGAATATCCACAAAAAAAAGACAAAAATTTCAAATTTTCATTATAATCATCATGATGCCAAAAGGCTACTGATCAGACTGGGTGTTTGGCTGTTCTGGTGTTAACCTTTTTATCTATCTTGAAAAGAAAAAACAAGCATTCATAAAGCTTAGAAGGACCTGACCGGAGCTATAAAATCAAAATAAAATATTGTAGGAGAGGGAGAAGCATAGTATGAAGGGTTTATTTTTTCAATTAAACTTACATATTTACTACTTGTGGCAAAAAAAATCAAACTTCTTAGTACGACATTCAGTTAAGATCCCTCCTAATCTGGTCTGAGCCTCTCCTCAGACTTCTCTCATGCCAGTTGCAGCAGAATATTGGAACCACCCAGTCTCCAGGTCCCTGGTCACATTTTAAAAGTCTGCCGGGCGGGCTGGCCCCGTGGCCTAGTGGTTAAGTTCAGCGCACTCTGCTTCAGTGGCCTGGGTTCAGTTCCTGGGCATGGACCTACACCACTTGTCAGCAGCCATGCTGTGACAGCAGCTCCCACAGACTGACATAGCTCACACAGAAGAGGACTGGCACAGATGTAAAGTCTGTCAGGAATGCTCTAACATACTTCTTTATTTTGAAATTGTCTTCTCTCCTCAGGTTCATCTCAAATTACTTCTCTCACCCTTCCAAACAGAATCAATTGTTTTAACCTCGGTGATCCCATGTATATATCTGAATTATAGATTATACTTATTCATTCATTTATTTACCTATTTGATGATATATATTGATGCCTAATATGTGCTAGGCACTGCTCTAAGGCTAGCGCTATAAAGGTAAATAAGACTGACGCGAAACTTAATATTAGTCCTCATTATAGTCTAACTTGTATTTTACTTAGTTATTTAAATGCTTATTCTTCCATCAATTTGTGAGTTCCCTGAGGTCAAGGCCCATGCTTATTTAAAAAAATCTTTGCCAACATTAAGCACCCATCATATTATCTTTAGAATGGTAGCGACTGTTTTAAGACAAGGCTTTGTCATTTACTAACATTGTAAACTTGAATAAAGCACTTAGCTCTCTGACTCTCTTTTCTCATATGTGAAATGGTGACAAGGGTACCTGTCTTACACAAAATTTCAAAAAATATAAAGTATTTTTTGAACTGTAAAGGTCTAAACAAACCACTAAATAGTAGTAGTAGTAGTAGTAGTAGTAAACGATGTTTCCCCTTCTATTGAACTGAATTATAGCTGGGCCATTTGTTTGCCTTCATGAGCAAGGAGTAACTATTCACTGACCAAAAAACTAATGCAAAATAGTAAGCAACAAAACTACAAAGTCCTTCATTAGCATAAACATAGATTTAGACATTATTTTGCAGTGGTATCTCACCAGTTGATGACCTACACTTATTTTCCCAATTAGATTTAGATGTATCTTCTATATAACACAATCTGACGTATCATTCAGGGTTCAGTCAGAGAAACAGGACCGCCAGGAGGTACTTATATATATACACAGGAATGTGTTACAGGGATTTGACCTTATGCAACTGTGGGAGCTGGTTACACAGTCTTTGTATGTGATGATGTAGTTTGAAGTCCACAGGGAAGGCAGTTGAGAATGGAAGATGGATATAATGGGTGAGGGAGAAAGCAGAAGCTGACACCCAAGAGCACAAGCTGTAACCCACACTGATAGACCCATTTCAGTTCTCACTGCCTCCAACCTGGATGAAATAGGTGTCCTTCAGGAGATGCAGGCACCTTTCATCATGGAGCTAAACACATCCCTGGCCCAGGGGTAAGAGAAGCCAAAAGAAGATATAGGGCAAGGTGGAGCAGTTGTAGGTCTGGCTTCTATTCCACACCAACAAGGTAAAGTTGCAGGATACCAAATAAACATACAAAAATCAGTTGTGTTTCTATACATTAACAATGAAGTAGTAGAAAGAGAAATTAAGAATACAATCCCATTTACAGTTGCAACAAAAAGAATAAAATACCTAGGAATAAACTTAACCAAAGAGGTGAAAGAGCTATACACTGAAATCTATAAAACATTGTTGAAAAAAATAGAAGACACAAAAAAATGGAAAGCTATTCCGTGCTCATGGATTGGAAGAATTAACATAGTTAAAATGTCCATACTTCCTAAAGTAATCTACAGATTCAATGCACTCTCTATCAAAGATTCCAACAACATTTTTCACAGAACTAGAACAAAGAATCCTAAAATTTATATGGAACAACCAAAGACCCCGAATAGACAAAGGAACCCTGAGAAAAAAGAACAAAGTTGGAGTTATCACTCCTGGACTTCAAAATATACTAGAAAGCAACAGTAATCAAAACAGCATAGTACTTGGGGCTGGCCCTATGGCCAAGTGGTTAAGTTCGTGCATTCCGCTTTGGCAGCCCAGGGTTTCCCCGGTTTAGATCCTGGGTGTGGACATGGCACTGCCCGTCAGGCCATGCTGAGGTGGCATCCCACATAGCACAACCAGAGGCACTCACAACTAGAATATACAACCAGGTAC